>NW_018408779.1:274788-304076 GCF_002113885.1 Mizuhopecten yessoensis | reverse complement strand
TACATGTATGATCCTTAGCGTGTTATTGTGCTGGTACATGTATGATCCTTAGCTTGTTATTGTGCTGGTACATGTATGATCCTTAGCGTGTTATTGTGCTGGTATACATGTATGATCCTTAGTGTGTTATTGTGCTGGTATACATGTATGATTCTTCGCTTGTTATTGTGCTGGTACATGTATGATCCTTAGCGTGTTATTGTGCTGGTACATGTATGATCCTTAGCTTGTTATTGTGCTGGTACATGTATGATCCTTAGCGTGTTATTGTGCTGGTATACATGTATGATCCTTCGCTTGTTATTGTGCTGGTACATGTATGATCCTTAACGTGTTATTGTGCTGGTACATGTATGATCCTTCGCTTGTTATTGTGCTGGTATACATGTATGATCCTTCGCTTGTTATTGTGCTGGTACATGTATGATCCTTCGCTTGTTATGGGTCTGTTTTCTATCAGCTCATGCAAAGTGCTACACCTTTTGATCGTACAGTACAGAAATTCAAAGTTTAATATATATTTATGTGTAGTTCTTTTTAACCTTTTTGTGAAAGCCTGAAATGTAAACATCTTTGAAAATTTGTGTCTGACCTGATATCTCTCATAACCTTCAACCCACTGTAATTCATTGTTTTAATTATGTTAATTACTTGATTTACCTTGAATAAGGGGCAGGAGACAATCGTCTTCACAAGTCGTTTTCTTTCCTTCATCTCCTTACTATCAATCAGAGATTTGCGAAGTTAATTGTTTATGAAATTGATACAATGATACGATGCACAATCCAAGGAAGGCTTTCTCCATCAAGTCTCCGCCAAGCGTAAAAGTTTCAATCACATATCAGCATCTGATATCTCTTCCACATATCAATACAAACTATCAAAGTAAGTATACAAGTCCCACCAAAAGGCTATCTCACTGAAATGTCATTCCACTTTTCGCAATGATTGCAGAAATAAAGAAAAGTTCTAAAACAAAGGTAAAATCACAAAATTCCGCCACTTGGTTTTGATTTATTCGTGTTTTACGTCCTATTAACACATATGGTCATTTAAGGACGTGCCAGGTTTTGGTCGTGAAGGAAAGCCGGAGTTCCCGGAGAAAAAACCATCGACCTATGGCCAGTACCTGGTGACTGCCCAACGTAGGCCTTAAACCCACGACCCAGTGGTGGAGGGCTGGTGGTAGCAGAATGTCAGACGCCTTTACCACCTGGCCACCGTGGCCACTTAAGGAGAGTTAAACAACAAAATGAAATGCTTTAGAAAGAAATTGGTATGTCTTGAATCAACATTTGATCAAACAAATTGTCAATCCTTGGATTTAAATGCACATCTTGCAAACACATGCCTTACCACCTACCAAGTGGTAACCCGAAAGAAAACAAAGTGTTTTTCTTCTCACTTTGAGTACATGTCATCATCAGTGATTTAATACAATATAATCCCAGTAGGTTTTACTTTCCTCTGAGGTGGTGTGGTTGACACTGACCTTGTCAGATTTCAGTCTGACACATCAAACTGATTTGTATATTTTCTTCTGAGATTCCGACACAAATCTCCCCTACATTGCCCTTGGTAACAGTGATTGAGGTGAGTGGGTGGGTGACACAGCCCTCCATTTCACCCCGGGTAACCGGTGCTACTTTCGGTGTGACCAGCAACTTTTGGTGTAGATCTATTTTTTTCAATTACTACTGTGAAAGTTTCGATATATTACTTTAGTAACTGTAAGCACCCCTGAGGAGCTGTGTTGTACAAAACGCTTTTTATCTGAGTGAATCAATATTGCATTTCACCTGTCTTTCATATTTCTTATTCATATTTCATGCATTTCCTCAAAAATGTTAATTTCAACGGAAAATATCGCAAAAGCATTGCTTATCAGTCAGAAACATTGCTTGTCAGTCAGAAACATTGCTTGTCAGTCAGAAACATTGCTTGGCAGTCAGAAACAATGCTTGGCAGTCAGAAACAATGCTTGGCAGTCAGAAACATTGCTTGGCAGTCAGAAACAATGCTTGGCAGTCAGAAACATTGCACCGTGTATTTAAGTCTGTTAATTTTATTTTTTTGATGCTTAATTGTTTGATGCACATTAGTTAAAATAGATACTATTCTTGGAAATCAAACGGATTTACATTAACTGTTTCAACCAAGGGGGATAACTTAACTTCATCTAATTATACAAAATGTGTGTATAATATATATATATATATGGATATATAGTTAAGAATCAGCATTTTTTGCAAAATTTAATGTTGCTTAGTTTCCAATGGATTTAATATTAATTTCCAATGTTTTAACAAAAACAAAACAAAATCTGATTCAAAATCAAATAAACCAAAAAAACTATATATTCTTAACATACTCAAACCAATTACTGGAATATTAATTAAAGCTCGCACAAAAACATTGTTTCTACGTACCTCCACCCCTCCTGTGATGCTGATAGAAATATCAATTATAGGATATGCTTGTTGACTAACTACTGGCCCATTTGACCAGAAGTTTATATACACCGGCTAATTACTGACCATAATGCCCATGAATACCCCTATACAGAATTTACCTCCACGTCTAGAGAGTGCCTAATAACTGTATTAATACTATACAAGGCCTTTTACTCCTCGGTGTATAGAGAGTGCCCGAATATAATATATAAGTACAGAGTATATATAAACATATACTTATCATTGTTCTTGCCTCAATTGCTTTTGGAGCTGGCATGTTTATTTAATATGAGTTTAATATCATACAATTTAACACCAGAGTCAATCAAAACAGGCTCTGTCAAATCAGATGGGGTCTCGGTGAATTTATTGGTAAGTTTTTAAAATTTATTGACATGAATTTTCCCACAATTCATAGTTACATTATCCAATTTTCACTTTATTTGCCCAGTCTGTATTTATCTACTTCTAAAAAACAATTTTTAAATTTGCTTTTCCTGAAGATGTATTCTATATCGGGAAGCTTTCGCTAATAGTCCAACTGTCACTGTATTCGCCCGATATTAATATCTCCCTTCACATTACTAATAACGTTTGTTGTCTTCTTCCGCCAATACATTCCCAGAGGGTCCGGGAGTCATAGAACAATGGACTTTCTGTATACAATAGCTTGGTCACAAAGGGATGCTTATTGTGATGACTCCAAAGACCTAAGCACAGACCTACTATATACCGCTGGGTATATATGTCTCTTGTCTTTTTACTCGTATTGTAATCCAAGACCACACATCAACCTACAAGCTACACCTGAGGGTTTTTTCTATTAGCAGTGTTGATGTGTCTGTCCAGGCACCTCTAGCCTGTTATCTGGTGAGAAAGTGTGGCCAAGTTATGAAATTTCAGTAAGATGGCACTTTAATATGACTTGATTGGTCGCACCTTCTGTGTACTCTTAATTGACCTTCGTTGTTGCAAAGACTCAAAACCAAAATCAGGATGAAATTAACCTCCCCTCACTTTCACCCTCCTTCCACTTCCTTCTTTATTTTCTTACTCTCCTCTCTAGAGCCTCGTCATTCACAGACCACACATCAAGCTTAAAACACCCAAGTTTTGTACAGGTAAGGCATACAAGCAAATCTAATCAATTTTCACCTAGCGCTAAGTTGTTTAGGCTCAAAGATAGGAAATTGACTTTTAACAGACAGTTAAAAGTTTAGGCTCAAAGATAGGAAATTGACTTTTAACAGACAGTTAAAAGTTTAGGCTCAAAGATAGGAAATTGACTTTTAATATAACAGACAGTTAAAAAATGCCAATTCAAAGCAAAGAGACGTTAAACAAAAACATGTGAACGTAAATGAAATGAATGTGCTTCTTTTGTGGATGTTTGAGTAAAGCAACATGGAGAGTTGATGTACATCAATAATGATTAACTCATTCACCCCTGAAGACACATTTGAACTCTTCTCATTCAAAGGTTGGAATAGTTCATTATGAAATTCAGGGGTGAATGAGTTAATCTCTTTAAGCCAGAGGTAGTTATCATAACTTTTGTTTGTGTATTTATAGATTCTCTGACTTGTTTACAATTGTATACATTAACATGTGTTTATAAAAGGGTAGGGAGGGGGCTTATTTCTGAGTGGGATCTTATATGCGGTCAAATATGGTATATTTTACTTTACCATGGCAGAAGAGTTCCAAAATAAGAAATGTTACATTTTAATGTATAAGCAAATGCCATAAATGTAAAAAAAAAAAAAAGTTTGGAAATATTCCCCGATCCCTTTATAAGTATGATTATATATCACCAAATATATAGGTAGTAACAACAACACTTTTCGAAAGAAATATTGATGAAAATCATACTATTTTAAAAAGAATGATATCCTTGGGGGGCGGGGGTGGGGGGAGGGCCAGAGATCAGGAATAGAAGGGAGTTTTCCTAGTCTATCTAGCTGTACAAATCAGCACCACACAAAATATGATAGAAAGCAGTATTTATAGCATGTTAATGACCCTCTCTGAAATGTAGATCTTTTATCTGTTACTATTTCCAGATAAAGAAACCAGTTAAAGTTTCAGTCAATGTGTAAACCCGACGTAATATTGTTCTCTTTTTTTAATTAGTAAAATAAAAATATGTGTAATTCAACAAATCAGTGAAAGTCTTAAATTATCAAAACTAAAAAGATTTCATGCCTTTAGGTCTCTTGTTTTTATAAACAAACAGCGACAATCCAATCAGTTTTACTTGTGTGATTCTACATGTACACAACTTCAGAAAATAAATCATGCAAGCTGTTCAGTGTAATACATTTCCATAACTGGTTTTCTAAATAAACTCATTTCTGATATATATAGGAGCAATGTCTGGTCCATATTGTTTAAAGCTTGTTTAATTAGCGACAAGTCACCACAAAACTATTTGTTTATCTAAAGTTTAACAACAATTTAGCCCAATATTTAAAGAAAATCTCTTAACCAAAATTTTCCATCTTGCATATTTTTTCAAAATATTCAAATGTAAAACCCATGTATAGATTGAAAAATTATTAGCTGAAAACAGAGAACATCATCTTTTTGCGTTAATTTATATAAAAAATCCTAGCTTGAGTTGAGCAATAATTTGACAAGCTTTGAACCTTCAGTCGCAGCAGCTGTCTATCTGTGTAACATGGACAACAACACATTCACAGGTAAAATAAAGTAATAAACAATTTCATCATTCTGGATCCTGTCAGAAAACTTAATATTGAGAGATAAAATAGAAATTCTCAGTCATAATAGAGAGCTTGTAATACGAGAACAGACATTCCCCTTTAATAAGCCAGTACATGTATTTCTGATATTGGTGGTTGAGCGGCAGTTGTGGACTTTTATCAGATAATCGTTAAGTACATTTTACTAAATATGGGAGGTACATCGTAAAAAAATCACAAGTGCAAATTCTGCGTCACCAGAGTTACTCACACTAAATCTCACAGTGAGACATCCTAACTCACGCTGAAATGTGTCTCACACAATGTGAGCCTATTAAATTTCACACAATTGAAAAGATTTTCCCTCCATGTCACACAAAGCCATAAATTGGTTATTTTAGCTTGAGTGATACTAAGGGGAAAAACTCCAATTGAAACAGGATTTTTTGTAAGTTTGTACCTTTTTTTAGCAATATTTCATCTATATCTAAATTTTAACTTTCACAATATCTAAATTAAAGCATGCACGAAAGAATTATGGAATGACTCTAACTCTATATCTCAGTCCACAATCGCACTCAGTCCAGTCTGACTCGCTGAAAAAAGGATTTCCAAATAAAAGGTAGCATCATACAATCTGATATATATAGAAGTGAGAACCTCCTACCTGTAATTTCTTGATCGTTTCAGCATACTCCAGTCTCACAGTCTCTAAGTCTGCCTTGTGGGTTTCATGGAGCGCCGTGATCTGGTCCTGGTGAAGGGCCAGTAACTCTGAGAACAGATACACAGGTCAGAGATGTAAAGTACGGAGAGGACAGATACACAGGTCAGAGATGTAAAGTACGGAGAGAACATGTACACAGGTCAGAGATATAAAGTACGGAGAGAACAGGTACACAGGTCAGAGATGTAAAGTACGGAGAGAACAGATACACAGGTCAGAGATATAAAGTACGGAGAGGACAGATACACAGGTCAGAGATGTAAAGTATGGAGAGAACAGGTACACAGGTCAGAGATGTAAAGTACGGAGAGAGCAGATACACAGGTCAGAGATGTAAAGTACGGAGAGAACAGGTACACAGGTCAGAGATGTAAAGTACGGAGAGAACAGATACACAGGTCAGAGATGTAAAGTATGGAGAGAACAGATACACAGGTCAGAGATGTAAAGTATGGAGAGAACAGGGACACAGGTCAGAGATGTAAAGTACGGAGAGAGCAGATACACAGGTCAGAGATGTAAAGTACGGAGAGAACAGATACCCAGGTCAGAGATGTAAAGTACGGAGAGAACAGATACACAGCTCAGAGATGTAAAGTATGGAGAGAACAGATACACAGGTCAGAGATGTTTTTACTATATGAGGTAATCTCCCCTTAACTGAAGCACATTTGGGCTTGTACACTTTCGTTGCCCAATCAGTTTCAGCAATGGTACAATGTATAATAATGTATAACAATCTGACGTCCATGAGGGTTGGAATCCCAGTCTAGCCTCACAGAATTTTACACTCAGTTGTTTATAATGTTCTCATTAAATCCCCATCATGCTTTCATAAAAGCCCTGCAAGATGTTCATTTTTTTTCAAAACTAATTTATCAAATCTATAGAAAAATAAGTTTCCATTTAATTAAATTTTTTGGCAGTGGTACGAGGACCCTTAAGGCTATGTCAGCAGGTATAAAATAATCTTATTGGTATCTATAGTCTTACTATGGGTGAAACTAGTAAACACAAATGGATGCTTAAAGTTTGATTGAACAGCTTTGTGTAGATGAGGGAACAGTGTTAACAGGAATACAGCTTGGTAGGGTTGGTGTCTCTCCACCAGGTTATACTTGGTTAACGGGAATACAGCTTGGTAGGGTTGGTCTCTCTCCACCAGGTTATACTTGGTTAACGGGAATACAGCTTGGTAGGGTTGGTGTCTCTCCACCAGGTTATACTTGGTAGGGTTGGTCTCTCTCCACCAGCTGGTTATACTTGGTTAACAGGAATACAGCTTGGTAGGGTTGGTCTCTCTCCACCAGCTGGTTATACTTGGTTAACAGGAATACAGCTTGGTAGGGTTGGTCTCTCTCCACCAGCTGGTTATACTTGGTTAACAGGAATACTACTTGGTAGGGTTGGTCTCTCTCCACCAGCTGGTTATACTTGGTTAACAGGAATACAGCTTGGTAGGGTTGGTCTCTCTCCACCAGCTGGTTATACTTGGTTAACAGGAATACAGCTTGATAGGGTTTGTCTCTCTCCATCAGGTTATACTTGTATAACAGGAATACAGCTTGGTAGGGTTGGTCTCTCCCCACCAGGTTAAACTTGGTTAACGGGAATACAGCTTGGTAGGGTTGGTGTCTCTCCACCAGGTTATACTTGGTAGGGTTGGTCTCTCTCCACCAGCTGGTTATACTTGGTTAACAGGAATACACCTTGGTAGGGTTGGTCTCTTTCCACCAGGTTACACTTGGTTAACAGGAATGCAGCTTGGTTAGGTTGGTCTCTCTCCACCAGGTTATACTTTGTTAACAGGAATACAGCTTGGGAGGGGTGGTGTCTCACCACCAGGTTATACTTGGTTAACGGGAATACAGCTTGGTAGGGTTTGTCGCTCTCCACCAGGTTATACTTGGCTCACAGGAATACAGCTTGGTAGGGTTTGTCGCTCTCCACCAGGTTATACTTGGCTCACAGGAATACAGCTTGGTAGGGGTGGGGTCTCTCCACCAGGTTATACTTGGTTTACAGGAATACAGCTTGGTAGGGTTGGTCTCTCCCAACCAGGTTATACCTGGTTTACAGGAATACAGCTTGGTAGGGTTGGTGTCTCTCCACCAGGTTATACTTGTTTTACAGGAATACAGCTTGGTAGGGTTGGTGTCTCTCTCCACCAGGTTATGCTTGGTTAACAGGAATATAGCTTGTTAGGGTTGGTCTTTCTCCACCAGGTTATACTTGGTTAACAGGAATACAGCTTGGTAGGGTTGGTGTCTCGCCACCAGGTTATACTTGGTTAACAGTAATACAGCTTGGTAGGGTTGGTGTCTCTCTCCACCAGGTTATACTTGGATAACAGGAATACAGCTTGGTAGGGTTGGTGTCTCGCCACCAGGCTATACTTGGTTAACAGTAATACAGCTTGGTAGGGTTGGTGTCTCTCCACCAGGTTATACTTGGTTAACAGGAATACAGCTTGGAAGGGTTGGCATCTCTCCACCAGGTTATACTTGGTTAACAGGAATACAGCTTGGTAGGGTTGGTGTCTCTCCACCAGGTTATACAGTCTCATAGACCACCCCTATATAGTACTCGTGTCTGATTTAAACGACGGCTGACATCAACTATAATACTTACCTCGCCTGGATTCGTGGAGTTCTAGTTTGTGTTTTTCAACGACACTCTGTAGTTCTTCAAGTTTAATCTGGAGAAAACACAAAACAACAGATAAATTCTTTGTGTTCAATCCTTATAGTAAATATTTTCTGACCTTGCCTACCAATTCACTTTTAAATTATATAGTCGTAAGCTAATTAAGTCCATCGTAAAACATGACATTTTGTTGGCACGGATTAAATATATGCTATTAAAATATGTTTTATACAATTATGACTGTTCAATTCAGATTTACTTCCCTAATAGTGGTACCAACTTACATAGCTGGGTAGACTTACTACTCAGTTTCAGCTTTACAGATATTGTATTTATTTCACCACAAATGTTTGTAGTTTTATGAACTTGGATCAGCTTTTATATGTGTTACATTGTTTTTAACAGTGTTACCACGAATCCTGTTTGTATATTAAAATAGGCAAAAACTATTCCTGCTGCAAAAATGACAAAGGTTTTTTAAACTCTTCAGAAATTATGCGATATTTGTATCAAATTCCTTTTTTTTAATATCAAATGTTGATAGTTCCTTTAATAATTTAAGAGATATTTGTACTTGATAAACCAAACATTAATAAGATGTCTACAAAATTAAATAAATCAAAGCATTTTATATCATTATCGCCAAATCCGAGATGAACTTCAAAAGGTTGAAAACTGTCCAGATAAAATACTAAACTACACATAACAATATCAAGTTCAATATTAACAATCATTTTGACAACTTAGAATAGAAGTTCATTTAAATACAGTTTTGTATTTAATGTCTATCTAGTAAATCTCCCCTTTATGATGTCAGAAAAATAAATGGCCGCCCTTTAAATAACTCCCTTCCCCTATTCACTAATTTCTTCAATGGCATAATAAAGATGCTAGTGTTTTAGAGATTTACTTCCTGATATAGCTGTGACTTATTCTACAGCTGGTTAGACTGTAGCAGTCACACTGTTCAAGGAGACAACAAATCTAAGCACGATGGAGATAATACCTTCACGCATAAACATGTACACAGCTAAACCTGTCTTTAACAACTTCAAAATGAATGATTTTGTTTTGTCAAATAGGGTAGTGAGTCATTCATTAGTCAAGTGAAGATAGAGAAACAAGGGGCCATAAATACAGGATGTCCAAAAACATTCTGTACAGTTAAAGTCAGGTTTTACTGTACTATTTACACATGTAACATATTATAAATAATAAAATTGTATAACATATTAATTATATCAAACAATTGATAAATTTAACAAAAGCAAACACTTTAACAAATCATTTAAAAAGCTAAAAAGGGGAAACAAATCTGATATAAAAATGAAACATGAAAACAGAATATTGAGGAAACAGAAAGCAATAAGGATAAATGTCAACAGAAATAAAGAGAAATATAATCTGTAAATAAAGAGAAATAGAATCTGTAAATGCTACAGGCTAGAAACACTACTATAGTACATGTATCATACACTGTATCACACAAACACTTGTACACTAATTTCTATGACCTCTGGTATTATTGTTCATGACCATTTCAACAGATTTTAATATTCAAATCTAGCAATAGTCATTATTTTGAAATATAATTATCTCCTTTTTCTAAACTATCACTCCTTGCTATTGAGTAGCTCCACTAGGTAGATCATTATTTCCCTTTGTTTAGGTAATTATGTTTACCCCTTCTATCAGTAAATATTTCCCCTTACTAGGATATATTTCCATCACACAAAATAAACCAAGATCAAAATGTTTTATTCAGTTTTATATCACCTTGTTGTCTATTACCTCCCCTTGTTGTCTATTACCTCCCCTTGTTGTATATAACCTCCCTTTGTTGTCCATTAACTCCCCTTGGTATGTAATTATCTCCCTTGCTTGGTTATTACCATTATAAAATGTACTGTCACATATTTTTTCAAGTTAAATATTTATGATTTTATCAATTGATGCTTTTTAATGTACATTTCTACACCATCACAAATCAAATGCATTTTCCATGGAGCGATATTGTTTTTAATACGGTAATTAGTTGACATTGACAATATATTTTTAAATTCAACCTTGCTATGTGTGGGAGAATAAAACAAGGTTTGCAGTGATATTGTGTATTTTCACATAATACTATATCATACAGTATATACTTTCTATTTTCTAGTCATGCAAATTTTAAAAAAAAATATTGCAGTTGAGTGTGTGTACCAGAACCAAAAGCACCGAGGTATTAGTCTGTGTTCCTCCCATTGGTGTATCCATACATTCCTGTTAACCAATCAAATCCTCAGCATTGAAAAGTTCGCCCAATCGGCTCATTTTACATTTATGTACAACTTCATCATTCAATTCATTTATCATACAGAAAAATACATTTTCATAAACCCAAAGGATCATTTTATTATTTCACCTTATTCAAAGTTTGATCTCATGTTCAAAAATATGTATCTTCCTTTTGGAAACTTACCGAGAATTGTGACATGGAAACGGACACCCCGAGAGATCCAATAAATATGTATACTAAACCAGGATATAATTTGTAATTCATTCTGTAGATTGAATGGATACACTGTTTTATAGAAACACACACTCTACCTTCAAACCCTACAGTGAAAATCTACTGTGAGAGTGTCCGATTACAAGTTAATTTGAAATTTGGTTTTACACATCTCTTGTAGCTAGCTGTCCATTTAAAATCGCTGCAAAAATTGAAATGACAAATCATAAATCATGTAATGCTTAATTAAAATCATCATGAACATAAATATTACATAAATTTTATCACATTTCCTACACAAGGCTAAGTGATAAAATCCAATATAAAATTATTATTTCTAGCAGCTTACAAATCACTATTAATCTGAATGACAATTACAATTTCATTTTTTTCTGTTCTCCTCAAAGTTCAAATTTCGGATATTTTTTTTTCATTTTTTTTTTAATAAAAAACACCTTAACACAATTCTACTTCTTATAACAATTTAAAAAAAATAAAAATATTATGCAGTATTTGTCATTTTTGTTTGTGGTTTTTACCAAAACAAATTACTTATTCCTTTTTCATATTTATACCCTGCCAAACTTGCTTAAGATTATATATGTATATAACAATTAGGGGCAAATGAAATGTGTTTTTTGTTAAGTAAAGGATAAAGTATCTAGTACAAGGTATATTAAGTTAGGAAAATATTATTTCAAATTCTTTGTAAATTTAGCAAAACTAAAAACATGGTGTTACTCTGTCAGCCTTGTTTATTTGATATTGTATTTAAAATGCTTTAAATTAGTTATGAACATTTAATGACTTAAACAAAAACAAATATCCTTAACTAATCTACAGTTTTTGACAATCAACTTGTAAATGTATCTCTTTTGATAATGAAGTCATTTATATATTTATATTTATCTCACTTAATCATTAGCAGTGTTTCATGTAGATGTTTTACCGTAACTTTACATTCCTCTCTAGATTATTAAGTCATTTAAATTAACTCTTCAATAAATCTTCCTTGTTAATTAATTAGGCTGAATCACGACTCGAATATTATCATAAAATGATTTTTTTTCCCTAAACAATAACTCAATTATCTGGTTTAAATTCTGTTTAGGGAACAATGTTCTTACGATCACAAAAGTGGCTTAGATTAGAATCACAATGGCATCAATAAATATATCAAATAATAAAACATGAATTAAATATAAATGTGTTAGAACGATTAACTAGTAATTAAATGGATAACATAATTGGTTATTGGCCTTAAATTGAAATATAAATGATAACTGACGAAATCACTGAAGCGTAAAATCAATAAGTCACAAGTCACTCATGCACTACTGGGAAATATTGATTGGTTTTAACATTCATTAACAATCAAACTAGGAAGCAAAAATTAACAAAAAAACACACATTTATAAATAAAATTTTGTTTTCAGGATACACTTGTAAGCAAAACTAAAATATAAATTTTGCTCGTTTATAAAATCTATAAACCATTTCCATAGTAACAAACAAATGACCCAAACAATCCTGTAAAATCCTTATTTTGACTTTCTGATTTATCAAATTATTTAACTTATCTTATTATGAATTATATAAATTTTGAATATAAGAAAAAATTGACATTGCATAATAAAATTAAATTTGAATGGGTTCATTTTATTATGGGGGCAGAAGCTGGGGTTCAATTGTAGCAGCCATGACCTTCGCATTGACCTTAGAATCCTGCAATATGAATTCATCATTGGGCGGGGGGGGTGGGGGGGAATGGGTAACATTATATATGAACAACACCCCCCCCCCCATCCATTGGAAGGGGCATAGAAAAGGTGTTAAAAATTACATAAATCCATGGAGCAGAATATATATTCCTTTCTAGAATAATATTCATGATTTTAATTCATAGATTAATATGAGTTTTTTGGCGGGTTTTAAAATTTAATGTGTATATTTAATATTGATGTATCAGTATAAGTAATTCTGGCATAAATATTTCCAGCCTATTAACTCTTAATCAAAAGGTTTGTAACAAGTAAAGTTAAATAAAGTTCTGGACAATTACTTAGTATATGCATTATATAAGATATCACTGAATAAATGAAATTAAGATGTCAGTCTGTTACCATGGAAACAGGTTTACCTCCATTCTTACCTCTTGTAATGTTTCACATTCCTTGAAATTAACACAATCATTAAATAAATATCAGAACTATCAGAACACACACAGGGAGATATTAGCAAGGTGGCATAGGACTACCGTAGTAGTTAGTGCCTGATAAGGCAGCTCCCACGAATTCCTCAAAAAATTGTATATGCTAATTGTATTAATTGTATATCTATGTACTGTAAAGCGCTTTAGATTGGTTTATGTTAGCTAGATAGGGCGCTTTATCAAATATTGTATATTATTTATTTCAACTGGATTTTTTATCTATTTTCTGATATTTTTCTCAATAAAAAAAACTGTATCACCCGTTTCTTTACCTTCAAAGTTTTTTTTTCAAACTATGATTTAGGTAAATGTTAAAAAAAACTAACATTGCAAATAGAGTGTGAAAGCTGAACTGATCTTGTCTGTAAGGTAACATACTGCCTTAACTAAAACACTAACACCAGATAGGTTTTATCTTGTCTGTAATTGTATGAGGTAACACACTGCCTTAACTAAAACACTAACACCAGATAGGTTTTATTTTGCTATCTTACTGATAATTTTGATCTTGAAATTTTTATATTATCACAACATTGAAACTGAATTGTTGCTGAAATATTTCATTTTTTCAATAATTCCTTTTAATTAATCGAAAATAGCATTTATATGACAATTGACTTATTGTACCAGATAGAACAATCTGTTGTCTCAATCTATTTTTGTAATTTTTCACAACAATCTATCAGTGTACAGTAGGTGCGAACATACACATATTTCCACTAAATTAATACTTACCGCTGATTCGCTATCTTTATTTCGCAGTCGGTTTGAGTTTAATTCCGACAGGAAGTTGGACTGGCTGACATCCATCTGCAGTTTCCTAAGATCATCTTGCAGTTGTTTCATGGCACTTTTTCGCTTTTCGATCTCGTCCTGATAGACGAGTTCCTTGGCCTCCAGCCCTTGTACGTTTTTCTGTTAGTATATATTGTGGGTGGAACTAGCTATATATAGATTTGGCCCCGCAAGTGCATATATAAAGCAGACAGAGCTCCACAGAGAATTGTTCGGTGATCTAGGGGCGAAACCTTCAAACACAGACGGGGGATGTGGAAAATAAGGCAGAAACTGGGCAGAAATAAGAATCTTTAATGTTTTTCATTATCTTATAATGAGCCCATTTTGTCAAATAAATTATCTGAATTTAATAATATTAAAAAACATACATTTACTCAAAAGATTACAAAAAAAAAAAAAATCTGCCCTTTTTTAACATTTGCTCCGCCTTCTTTGTGGTTGTTTTATTGAGTTTGAATGATCCTTATCAAAATGTCATTTTGAAAAGGCTATTTAAATTTTTCAAATAATTTCAACATTATTATTTATTATACATTAAAAACAGAACAATTCTTTGTGGATTTCTTCCAGCAGAAAACCAATTATCCATGCAAAGTCTTCCTCAAACATTGTCATACTGTGTGCTTCCTGCAAAGCTGGTCAGAACTTATCAGCAAACCGATACATATATTTTTCTGTTACACGAAAACACACAACATTAGTGCTTTATAATTGCAGTTTGAAAAATATACGTTGGTAGTCTCCGAAATTCTTTTTAAGAGTCACGACAGAGACAATTTAGTCTGAGGAATTGTTTGTACAGAGGAACGTTCTTAGTCTGGACTAAATAAGAAAATAAATATCTTTGTGAAAAAAGGGATGTTTTCCAAAATTTGTGTTAAATACAAAATCTGTTTTATTAATTGTCCTTATTACTAAGAATTATTGTAAGCATTGTTGATCAGTGTCAAAAAAGATCTAGGAATGTTTCCTGTCATGTTGACCTCACAGATTCACATCATTACTGTGAAAATTACATAATTACTGTGAGAATTAAATTATATAATTACTGTGAAAATTACATGAAAATCTGTCTCTGTTTTATTATTAACAGTACATAAATCTGTATCTGAGTTTGAGTCATTTTTAGTCTGACATCTTCAAATGACAATCCTATTTAATTGCTGATAATTAGACAATAGTTTCTTATTTAGAGTGCATAAGTTATCCAAGTCCAGACTAACAAACACCCTCGGAATTATTTAATCGTACCGTTATATGATAATGCTATTATACACCATGCACCAGTATCCTAGAGAAAGGCCAAACCAAACAGTATCCTAGAGAAAGGCCAAACCAAACAGTATCCTAGAGAAAGGCCAAACCAAAACACACTTCTGTTTCAGGTTTCCTGCCAAATGTTTTGTACTAATAACGTACTATTAAAAGGATGCTTGCTCATCACTTTCAAAATAATGAACTTTTTGTTTTAAATGTTAGTGCCACCGTTGACAGACAAGGAAGCTTTCTTTAAGAAAATAATAATGTGCTTACCTTGGTAATCACTTTTTGAAACCACACAAAAAGTTCTCAAAAAACATTGATTTATATTTTTTTTGATATTTGTACTTGAGACAGTGATTTTTCAGGCTATTTTTGGAAAAAATGCTTTTCTGGATATTGGGAAAAACTAACGCGAAAACATGTTTTTTGGGGGAAAAATTATATTACAAAGGCTATTACAGTAAAAATTTACCCAATCCCAGGACTTCAGGTTTTGTTTAAGGGTAGCACAAAATTTAATTTATAATTGGCAAAGAAGTATGAAGCAACAATACATTGTATAATATCCATGGATAAAAGTGCCTGAATTATGCTGCGGTCTTATGGTCAAAATGTTTGTGGGGTTACCGACGCCGTCTCCGTCTCGACAAGTGGAATCGGACCGGCATGCGCAGGTTCTGTTAACATCTGTGGTGGATTTTTGCGTTTAAAGAGATAAGGCAGGCTTTCGGAGCCGTTACTGTCTGATAGCCACATTTTTTTGGGGCGTAGTATTTGCCGTTGTGAGACGACGTCATATTTTCTCAGTGATTCGTGATCAGCTAAGCGTTTGCAGATGACTTGCATTCTATACGCAAAAAAAATGACCAGGTTAAAATGACAAGAATTAAAATTGGTAATCAGTTGGGAATTTTAGGTGGCAATTGGGAATTATTTTGATGAAATCTCATTGGGAATGGGATCGTTACCGGACCCCATTTATATAGGCTTAAAAATCACTGGGAGACATTTTATTGGCATGTGTTAACATTTGAAATCAATTATAATTTATAAACTCAACTGGAGATACAGTGCAATATATATGTTTCACAACATTAGTGAACTGTTTTAAATTACATAAAGTAACTTAAGTTTTGATGCTCTTCCCTGTGGAGATATACATCCGATACAATATTTGTATAGACCTAAACCCTCTCTAGAGTATAAACTGTATTAATGTAAGATAAAAAAAAATCCTTCACAACATTTGAAATAAAAACAATTCCATAATATACTATAATAATATCTCATTTATTAGAGTTAACATTTCCAAGATGTAAAAAAAATTATAATAAAACTAACCTTTATTAATTTTTGTAATTTCTATAGTTTTATTATTTCGCCCCAAAAAATCTTCTTTTAAAGTCTGTAATGGACAGAACTTTCATATATTTCTTTATTTTGATAACTGATAAAAAGATCAACAGGTTATCAATTTTTACGAAATAAAAACATACGGAAATATTCTAAATCCTAATTTATTGGTACTGCTGTATTCATTTCCTCTTCAAACTGAAATAGGTCGAGTATATTAGTACAAAGGGAGATAACTCTAGGTTAGTGACAGAGTAAGAAGCACCAGGCACCTGAAGCACTCTAAGGTTAGTAATTGTTGTGAATATGTTTTACTAGCAAAGATGGAAAAGAACAGATACATCAAAAACTTATCAAACATCATATACAATCAACAAATCAGGTCAGTCTTCTATACACCTACCATTCATATACAATTTATCATACTGGTACAGTTCAAAAGTCAAACAAGAATTTGTGTAAGTAACACAATAATGAAAAAATAAAAACCTCTGCCAATATTATATAAAAATAAAATAAGCCAAGGATTTTTTTATCAGAGATAAACTGAGCTATTTATAAGACCTTTTTACAACACTTGTTCTCAGTCAAATATTATTACAGTTATAATCTGTCTATAATAACACATTCTTATTGCAGCAAACTGGAAATTGAAAAGAAAATATTTGGGCCATGTTTCTACAAAAACAAACATTTATATTGTGAATGAATAACTTTTTTGATAACATTCATAAAAATACTTTGGTTGTTGCCATGGAAACATTTATTGTTACCTTGGCGACCTCGGCAGCAGCCTTGAACTTCTGAGCCTCCAGAGTCTTCCCTTCTAACTGTTTGAGGTAGGTCTGTATCAGTTCATCTTTCTCATCATTAGCTAAAAATTATAAGAAAATCATTAAAACTGATGGATTATGCACCCTGTAAAGGTTACCAAGACTGGAAACAAGTGTGTGGGTGCAGGCAGGCATATTACTTACTGTGTTATATGTATGTTAGTAAAAGTTATATATTTTTTATACAGTTAAACCTGTTTTATGACAGATTCCTTCCATGGACCATACATGATATCCCCAAAATTTCATCATGCTTATAATCTTCAGCGAGTCAAGAAATGGCCTGAACACAATAATTGATCTTTGACCTCGAAGTGACCTTGACCTTGGGTGTTCGTACCCAATTGTGGTTTGCAACCAACCATCTTGCCGTTTATATTTATTCCTAAACTGTTTTTGAGATATGTTCAGCAAATCAGAAGTTATGGCCTGCACTACCGGGTATGAATTTGACCTCCAACTTAAATGTGACCTTGACCTTGGGCATGTGCACACAGTAGTAGTAAGTGCCACATAGCCTTACCATCCTACTTCATTGAGTAAGTATCTGAAGCAAGTCAGAAGTTATGGCTCTGGCAACAATAAAAAAAAAAAGATTTTTAAACTGACAGATTTTTAAAAATGTATGTAGGTCTGAGGAAGAGGAAATTTAGGGCTGGAAAGAAGACAACAAATATTTGTATCAACCAATCAGAGGTCAAGGAGGCCATCTTCAATCTCTGAATTCAAAAGTCGGCCTTTTAATATAAAATATACCCCCATGTATTATAATATTACCAGCGATGACAAATGTTATTCAAACAGGGCATGAAATGATTAAATGACTCTGGGAAAAAAGTTAAAATGAAACATAAATGTCAGCTGCTCAACTTAATTATGTAACCAACCAAGCATATAATATTTTTGAAATTTAGGGAGATTTGTCTGGTCAAGATTTTATATTCACAGACAAGCTAATTCCAGTAGACCCTCCTGATTTCTTTGTGGGCATGTAATGAAGCCTTTATCCTTTTTTGTAAAATCTACAACATTGAATGACCATATTCCTCAACATCATTTCTTACCTAAAAGTGCTGACTTCAGCTGGTCTGTGATCGCCTTCACGTCGTCTTTCGCCTTCGTTAACGCTGATTCTAGCTTCTTCTTGCTCCTGATCAATGAACAAACAATCAGATAACCTTGATCATGGTAAGCAATTCTTACATTTATACCGAGTCCTTTTTTTCTCAATGTTTATGACTAGCATTTTTACTAAACCTGTATAAGCTTATTTATGTTGGATTATAATGTCACTCAGCATTCCATTGTTATGATGTTACATTTTCAGTGTCCCCTCAGAAACCACTGACAGAATCAAGGTATTATTATAGCCTAGAATACAATTCTAAGAGAAACTCAGGACAAAGTTATCAGTTCAAGTTATGAATGGATATTGGACATAACCAGGATAAGGTTCTACTGAATATGACCCTGGTACAATGCTCATCACTGACTTATAAACAATCTGGCAGAGATTACCTGTTTTTTTATCTTCTTTGTGGAGCCCTGAGAATCATGTCTATCAAAGTCCTATATTGCTATATATACATCATCAATATCTAGGATTACGCTCACTAAAACCCTCTCTACACCCCTAACTAAAACCCTCTCTAAACCCCTCACTAAAACCCTCTCTAAAACCCTCTCTAAACCCCTCACTAAAACCCTCTCTAAAACCCTCACTAAAACCCTCTCTTAACCCCTCACTAAAACCCTCTCTAAACCCCTCACTAAAACCCTCTCTAAACCCCGGAATATGTCATAGCGAAATTGAAGGCACAAAGACAGCTGTTTGATTGGTCTCAGATTCAAAAATCTGACCAATCGCTAGGCTGAAACCTCTGGCCTTTGAAAATTACAAAGGAGTGACACCTGACTTCAAAGTCAGTCAATTTTTACTGTTACGTTACGCGTTATGTTACGTTATGTTCCGCGAACGCGAGATTCTTTTAATGTACATCAAAGAATCAAACTAGGCTTCTCGTCTCATCAACATAGTGGCGCACATTGAGCCTTCAATTTTGTTTTGTCATATTCCAGGGGTGCAGAGAGTGTAAGTGAGCGTTACCCCTGGAGTGTCGAGGATAGTGTATTTATAATTGTTATAATAGTTTATATTGAACTTAACTAATTAACCTGGCATGTGACCTAGTAATAAAAATACTATTTTGTATTTACAGAATTTTTACAAAATGCACATTATTTCATTTACATCACATACATTGATACTAATTAGTGCTTGTTAATTAAACACCTAGAATAGAACACATTGAAAATTATATCAACATCATCAACATCATCGACATTATCCCTTTACCAACAAACAATTCAAACACAAAAGCATTCTCAAACAAACTTGATTCCTCATGCAAAAAAATTCAAATGAAATACTAAAAACATGTTATAGTAAAACAAAATTAGTAGAACTGTACCAGGATAATGCCTTCCTCTCGGCAATATTTTAGAGTTTTCTCCCCTAAAACATACGTTATCATCCATGTCAATGGATAATTTTTTATGAAGAATTTCAAAGTTTATATTAAAACATTGTTTGTTTATATTTTCCCCTAATAATCAATAACAATGTTTATACTTTTCTCTCTAACAATTTAAAATTACCTCCCTTGTATACTTTTCTTCTTAAAAATATGATTCACAATTCAAAAATAAATTATTGTACTGTAAAACTCTGATGAGAATACATTAAGTCTTATAAGACATCATATTATGATCAGTGTTTTTTTTCTAATATATAAAAGAAATTCCATTGCATATGAAGCTAATAAAATTCCATTGCATTCATAGCCCAATAAATGCAAGGGGATTTGGCTTGGTGTCTGTATCATTGTATATTTGGTGATGTGGCAAATGTAACATTAGGGATTAATGGCATTGCACTTCATATCAATATGAAAAAGATATGTTATTTTTATGAACGATACAGAAATGAACATTAGCCTACAGCCATACTGTTCAGTAGCCTACAGCCATACTGTTCAGTAGCCTTCAGCCATACTGTTCAGAAGCCTACAGCCATACTGTTCAGGGTGGAAAACATCCCTTACATATCCTGGTACATATAAATAGGTAATCATCATCTGAGCCCTAACATCAACTCTTCAATCATCAACAGTGTAAGTCTGCCTGTAATTGTTAACACATTCACCCCTGAACACACATTTGAACTCTTTCAATTCAAAGGCTGGAATAGTTCATTATGAAATTTCAGGGGTGAATGAGTTCAAGTAATCTGCAGAGGACCCGTAGATATCAACCACTGACACTTACAAAAAAGCGGTAGATCTGTCACTCTGTACAGTTATTTATCACCATCACAAATAAAACATATTACATCTGAACTTAAGACAAGTCGTCAGTACTCACACCAACACACACATGGTACCTGATCTTACCTAGCTGACTCTGTGTAGCAACCAAAACACAGTAAAATAAGTGTCAAAAATAACTCATTTAGTTAAATAGGACAGAACAAACAATGTTATATAGACAAACAATAAAAACACATTATTCTGATGAGAAAGAAAGGATAAAGACCGTTATGTACAGATATATATTGAAATAAAGTTATGAGTTGAAGCTATCAGGAACAGGCCTGTCCATTAAACATGACGTCAATATAAGTCGGACGTCACAGTGTATCATGACATCATTTATCACAGGAATATTTTACAGTCTAAAGATTTTCAAAAATATCACACATCTAGGAGCGGTGAAACATATAGCAAATGTAAATGTAACAAAAGTCTGGAGAAAAATGAATCCTTACAAACCCATGTCTGAAAAAAAATATATATAAACAGAGCTTATATAATGAGGTATACAATCCAATAATTGAGAGACTTAAAATCTGGATTTGTTAACGGAGAAACTGAAATAACGAAAACATCCACCAATATATCACAGGTACGCACACAATATCTCAAGGTAAAGGTCAAAATTTATAAAATGAAATTTATCTCATGTTTTCATAGCAAAACATAAAATCTTATCAGTATTGTCTTGTATACTATTTTGTTCTGAGAAACAAAAAAAATTCTCATGATGATTGGCAAAATTTAAACCAAATTTGACCTGAACCTTGACCTTTGACCTTGTAGAATCTGAAACAGAAGTGAAGTGCAGCAAAACAAACTTGTGCTCACAAATAAAATCGTTTCTGCAGACAGACATTTATTTTTTATTTTTTTGATGAATAAATTCAGCTTCAATTCTGGAGAAAATATTTCTCAATTTGCATAATTAGGGATCATTTAATCAATTAAAATATTTTGACTTTTTCTTGGTGAAATGGACGTTTACTGTACTGAAAACAAACATGAATCTAAAATAGATGTGGAAACATGTTGTTGTTTTTATTTTTGGTTGAAACGTTGCAGAATAGATTTCATAGTAGATCAATTACAATTATGACAGGATTTTCTAGAGGAAAAAAAATATGAAAGACAGCCGGTTTTCTTCTAATTTTCCACATTTTGATCCTGTCAGGTTTTTTCATTTTTGTTGTTGTATATTTAGGTTTTCTTCACGCTCAGATTGTTAAATACAAAGCATTCATAAAAATATTTGTTGGTAAAAACCATTGTATATGTTGTTTTTTGTACAATTATGAACCCTTATCAGTTTGTGTAGTCGTACCATGATTTCCAGTATTCATACCTTTATCTTTCACTGATCAACTGCTGATTAAGATGAAATTTAAATCATCTAGAACTTATTCAAACCTATTCAATTCCATTTGTGAAATCTAACGAGAGAGAAAGGTATGCAATTAGTCATTCACGATAGTTCACATCAACTGGTTCGGTCCCAGAACAGTTAATTAAAAAAATTAAGATTGGCTTTCTGACCTTGCAATATATTTTTTTATTTAAATTTGNGAAAATATTAAAATTGACGAAAATTCATTATTTTGTATTTTTTCCAAAAAAGTCCCCAAACTATCGGAATGTTTAGATTTTCATAAAATCAACTCTACATAGTTGCATAACCATTATATGAAAGTTTCAACGAATTTTGCTGGTTAATTGCGAAAGTGTGGAGCCACCTTAAAAAAGAAATCTGAAAACCTGGAAATTAATCTGATCCTTCACATTTTTTTTCTAAAAGATCCAGAAAACATGAACAACTTAACGTTAAGGATCACTCAACATATTTGACGAACATGTGCACAGTACCATCTGGTTCAATTCACACTATTTGACTTACTTGTTATCAACCATATTCAGAGTTCTTGAGGAAAAATCAAATATCAAAACCATATCAATGTTATGGATTAAAGAAAAGGTTCACTTTTTCCTTTTTTTCCAGTTACATGCTATTGATATGTAAAATCATTATATTTCAATAAAACAAATGCATACCTAAATATTAAAAAAATAATCTCATTTCAATACATTCCCTATATGCTTGTTACCTATCAATCAATTAGTAACAATTAGAAGCATTATATCTTTTACTTAATTCTTGACTTTCAGTATTAAAACACATGTATAGATATTGTACAAAATATGTGTGGGTTTAAATTTCTTTAGTGATTTTATATTTACAACCTAATTTTTCCGATATCAATTTTTCTACTATGCTGCTATCTTTGGAGTTATTAATAATAATTCATATATGGTAATTATGTTAAATATTTGTAGCTTAACTACAATCAAACAAATCAGTTTTGCATAATTCAAAAGTGAAAACTTTATGTGATTTATATATACAACACACATGAATTAAGATGTGAGCTAGGGCCAAGAAATTATTATCAATTAAATAATTCACGATCATCAGATATCATCAGAAACCAACCCATATTTTAGCTTAAATGATGCTTGATAATTATATCATCACCATATAAAGTGAGAACGTTATATGGTGATAATATTATTAAGAATTATTCAAAATGAAACCATCATTTTCTTAATTTTTACCAGCTGTATAAAAAACTGGTTTACTTTTTGCCTTGTACAGATTTCACCAGTACACTTTTCAGTTTTATATATACAGTTTTTGTCTTGTTCAGATTTAAGTATTTAACCAGGCTTCATCATTTCTAAATGTAAAGTGTTTACTTGAGAGACTTTGCTGGTCTAAACTTTCAAATGTACAGTTTTTAACCTATATTAAGTTCTTTTGTAAATAATGTAAATTATGAAATTAACTTTGCAAATTTGAACACATCCTGAAGCAAAAAACTTGGGTCATCATTCATTGAAGTATATTATTGATCAAATAATACTCTAAAAATTAGCATCAACTTAATTAATACATGCATATTCTAAACATCTATGCTAGCCAGAATTTCTACTCTCTAAATGCAAAAATAAATCAGGAACAAGCAAAACGGTTTATGAAATATTTGCATTCACTCTTTGATTTCAAAGATTGGAATTTGATTTCCTGTAAAATCTTGTACGAGACAAAACTATTCCGACAATTACTCACTTTGTTGAAGCCTTATTGATGGCGTATGTCGTCAGCCACTCGACCATATCCGAGTTGATTGTAGATATTTTCTCCGTAAGCTCCTTTGCCGTCGCAAGCGACTCTTCAATTTTATTACTACAGTCGTCCACATCAATATCTGGCGTTTTAGGATACCAGTCTTCCTCCTCGTAACTCTTGGAATTGTCCATAAAGAACTGAAAGCATGTTGTCAATTTTTCTTTTATGTTCAAAAAGCTGATTTGCAAAATGAGTTTAATGATGTCATACAATCCAACTTTGTAAAAGTTTGAGAATAATAGGTTTCACAAGACATGCATGTGATTTTATATGACACAGACATTCCAGTTATTTTATGTATGTTTTACCAATATACTGATACCTACTTATACACTTTACACCTGTAAAGTAACACTTTTACCTGTACATATTCAGTCTGTATATTTTTACCTCAAGAGACTGGGTTGTTTGCCTTAAAGATTTTTCAGGTAAATATAAAGATTTTACATTTAGAGTTGTAACTACCTGTAGATAGTTTACCTGTACACAGTACAATTACCTCGTTAACCTGCTGAAGTAGTCGTAGCTTCTGCCCACACACATTTTCGTACCCAACAATGAAAATCGTTACTTGCTGTTGATACTATAAATGAGAGAGCACATAAGATAAACATTATTATAAATAAAACTGAATTTGATAACAATACATGAGTTTATATTGCTTATTTTCCCTACTCCAGAAGAATAAAGCGATGCTTAATTGCATGTCTGTTTTTCCTTCTTTTTTGAGGGGGAGGAGGGGGGGGGGCGATTTTACATTTACAAAAGTCTAACACCTGGTCACTGGACTAAGAACTAAAGAATGAATTACCATTATAAGATATAAGGTATTTTTTAAATTCATTATTTCCTCATCTCTTCGTGCAAGGTGAGTTAAAAATAGTTGAGAAGGAAAATAAGCAGCATGTGTTAGACAATTAAACATCTGTCCACACTCGGACGGACCGATAGACAGACACCCTGATTTCAGTATGACCGAACACATCTACATTACTATGGAGATATATAAAATGACCATTTCAATCAAGTGTGAGAGAGTGATGGTGAAACACAAAATCTACTTTGGATCATGTGATCACCCTGGATTATAACACATGTGATTACCCTGGGAAAAAACCCCAATAATTATCCTGGATTATAAAGCAATGATTACCCTGGATTATAAAACATGTGATTACCCTGGATTATAAAACATGTGATTACCCTGGATTATAACACATGTGATTACCCTGGATTATAACACATGTGATCACCCTGGATTATAACACATGTGATTATTCTGGATTATAACATATGCGATTACCCTGGATTATAACACATGTGATTATTCTGGATTATAACACATGTGATTATCCGCTTCAGGCCATTTACCACACTAAAGTAAACTAGAACAGATTTTTGTGTCAAAGCATTTTTACCTTTTTCTTCTTTAACTGGTCCTTGATGAGGGCCTCTAGTTCAGCCTGAAAGTGAGAGAGGATTTTAATTATTACACTGTAGATGAAATTGCAGTGTCTATTGTGTGATGGTACCCTATTTCATGGTTGAAACGCTGTGAAATGTATGGAAAGATGAGTGAACTTAAAATCTGCTTACTCTATTTTTTAAGTGCATGAGCTTAAGGACTTTGAACTAGACAAAAATGATCTGTAAATGAGAAAAACCAGAAAAAAACATGTAATACATACTTGTACAAACTAATCTGTAATATCAGTATCCCATTTAGTGGTGGACGGCAATTGTTTAATTTATTGGACCCTAAACGGGCCTCAGAAAATCATCTGGAGGTAACAGGCAGATGACCGGGAAGAAAGGAGTGATATGAATGGGAATGGAGAGAGGGAGAGAAAGGAGACAGAAAGGGACAGAAAGGTAGGGGAGACGGACAGATAAGGAAGGTAGGGGAGACGGACAGATAAGGAAGGTAGGGGAGACGGACAGATAAGGAAGGTAGGGGAGACGGACAGATAAGGAAGGTAGGGGAGACGGACAGATAAGGAAGGTAGGGGAGACGGACAGATAAGGAAGGTAGGGGAGACGGACAGATAAGGAAGGTAGGGGAGACGGACAGATAAGGAAGGTAGGGGAGACGGACAGATAAGGAAGGTAGGGGAGACGGACAGATAAGGAAGTAGATAGTTAAAAGGGTAGAGGCTAGAGGTATAAGTGGGCATTGGTAATGGGGGTAGGAATGGAAAGGTCAGAAGTGAGGTAGAGATATTGGAAACAGGATTGTAGAGTTAATAGAAAGAGAGTAGGAGGAAAAGGAATGTAGCAGAGAAATTGATGCGGAAAAAGGAAGACGGGAAGGATGGAGGAGGAATATGGGGCGGGGGAATAAGGAGAACCCAGTGGTAGGGGAGGTGGGGTGGAAAGGATCAGGAAAATAAAGATCAGAGGAGAGACGATATAGACAAAACATGTAGGCAGGACTTACTATGTCTTCAACATACTCCATTGTAGACTGAGTCATGAGAGCCTGGGTACTCGTTTCATACGATTCATAAATCTGAAATGTAACGTAAAAACGTATTATTCACACAACATTAAATATCAGTAACAAATTCTATAGAACAATCCGTCTTTTGAGGATATGTCAACATCAGCGTTGCCAACCTCTATGGAGCCCAGTGTGGGAGATCTCCCTCCACTGCCAACCTCTTTGGAGCCCAGTGTGGGAGATCTCGATCCACTGCCAACCTCTAAGGAGCCCGGTGGGGGAGACCTCCCTCCACTGCCAATTTCTATGGAGCCCAGTGTGGGAGATCTCGCTCCACTGCCAACCTCTAAGGAGCCCAGGGTGGGAGATCCCCCTCCACTGGGTTTACACAGGGTTGCCAGCCTCTAAGGAGCCCAGTGTGGGAGATCTCCCTCCACTGCCAATCTCTCAGGAGCCCAGTGTGGGAGATCTCCCTCCACTGCCAATCTCTAAGGAGCCCAGTGTGGGAGATCTCCCTCCACTGCCAATCTCTAAGGAGCCCAGTGTTGGAGATCTCCCTCCACTGGGTTTACAATCCATCTCTATGGAGCCAAGTGTGGGAGATCTCCCTCCACTGGGTTTACACAGGGTTGCCAACCTCTAAGGAGCCCAGTGTGGGAGATCTCCCTCCACTGCCAACCTCTAAGGAGCCCAGTGTGGGAGATCACATATCACAGCTGGTATCAACAGGTATCTGAATTAGACTGGGGACAGTCACATAGCACAGCTGGTATAGACAGGTATCTGGATTAGACCGGGGACAGTCACATATCACAGCTGGTATAGACAGGTATCTGTATTAGACCGGGGACAGTCACATATTTTAGCTGGTATATACTGGGGACAGTCACATATAACAGCTGGTATAAACAGGTATCTGGATTAGACAAGGGACAGTCATGAGTAACAGCTGGTATAGACAGGTATCTGGATTAGACAGGGGACAGTCATGTGTAACAGCTGGTATATACAGATATCTGGATTAGACAAGGGATAGTCATATATAACAGCTGGTATAGACAGGTATCTGGATAAGACAGTGGACAGTCACATATAACAGCTGGTATAGACAGGTATCTGGATTAGACAAGGAACAGTCATATAACAGCTGGTATATACAGGTATCTGGATTAGACAGAGGAGAGTCACATATCACAGCTGGTATCAACAGGTATCTGAATTAGACCGGGGACAGTCACATAGCACAGCTGGTATAGACAGGTATCTGGATTAGACCGGGGACAGTCACATATTTTAGCTGGTATATATAGGGGACAGTCACATATAACAGCTGGCATAAACAGGTATCTGGATTAGACAAGGGACAGTCATGTGTAACAGCTGGTATGGACATATATCTGGATTAGACAGGGGACAGTCACATATCACAGCTGGTATAGACAGGTATCTGGATTAGACAGGAGACAGTTTAGACAAGCTGTACTATATCAAAAAATATACAAATTAATGAAAAAGTCATGAAAATCCATTTATAAATTATTCATAAGTCTAATAACTTTCTTTCACTAGGAGGAGACACTTATAGGTGTGTAGACACTTGCCAAACAATTTAATTATTGAACAAGAATATGGTCACCAATCACTGGCCTTTTAGTCCTATCTAAATTTTAAAGATCAATACTTACCTGTGTTTAAAAGTCTTTATTAGATTAGCTTGATTAATTCCTATTTTTTAATGAATATTTGTACTTGTCATTAGGAACGTTTCTCTTCCTTATCAAATCATCTGAATATGGATATTAATTTAAAGTATTCATGTGGATTATAAAAAAAATATTTCAAAAAGGTGACCAGTCATTTTATAATGCAGGTACGGTTTACGATACTTAATCCAAAGTTTACTTACAACAACAATCAATAATGAAGTAAGTTCTATAAGAGCATTAGGGATACTATCGTAAACGCTATTCTGTGTGTGTAATGGAGCAGTCCTATTTAATACTTTGACCCAAAGTTTATATTAAACGCTAATTTAAATATACACCATAAATATACAAGACTAATTCCTTTTAGCAGATTTAGTTATTCTGTCAACAAGAATCTTGTCCATTTAAATTTCTATATAAGTTTGTCTGACTGTTTTAGTTTTCGCTCCAGACCACACGGTACCTAAGCTTGGTTCAAATGGGAAGTCGGTCAAACTTACTTAAAAACAGATGTTATCTTTGTAATTTCAAGCCTGTGTACGATGGTTTAGCTTCCATATTTACAGGCAGATTACAATGAGAGTCTGTTGTTTAACATCGTGCAGAGGGCTAAATAAGTGGCAATGGCTAACAAAATTGGAGGAGAAAAAACATTGACCTGAAATACTCCCAGTCTTATTCAGACTCTGGTAAATTATTGGGAGGTTCTAGGTTTTTTAATTAAATGTTTTTTGAAACAAAAGAAGAGATTTCCTGCAAGAGTCTCGATAAACAAACCAGATACACGGTAGTTCAGTCCGCTCAAGCAATAGTTAAACTATCTAAGTCACACTAGATACACGGTAGTTCAGTCCGCTCAAGCAATAGTTAAACTATCTAAGTCACACTAGATACAGGGTAGTTCAGTCCGCTCAAGCAATAGTTAAACTATCTAAGTCACACTAGATACAAGGTAGTTCAGTCCGCTCAAGCAATAGTTAAACTATCTAAGTCACACTAGATACAAGGTAGTTCAGTCCGCTCAAGCAATAGTTAAACTATCTAAGTCACACTAGATACAGGGTAGTTCAGTCCGCTCAAGCAATAGTTAAACTATCTAAGTC
>NW_018408779.1:243232-273944 GCF_002113885.1 Mizuhopecten yessoensis | reverse complement strand
AAGTTTTACAATCCCCAGTCTAGCTACACTCAAGTTTTATACTCCCCAGCCTAGCCACACTCAGGTTTTACACTCCCCAGCCTAGCCACACTCAAGTTTTACATTCCCCAGCCTAGCCACACTCAAGTTTTACACTCCCCAGCCTAGCCACACTTAAGTTTTACATTCCCCAGCCTAGCCAGTCAGGTTTTACACTCCCCAGCCTAGCCACACTCAGGTTTTACACTCCCTAGCCTAGCCACACTCAGGTTTTACACTCCCCAGCCAACCAACACTCAAGTTTTACACTCCTTAGCCACGACACTCTCATGTTTTACACTCCCCAGCCTAGACACACTCAAGTTTTACACTCCCCAGCCTAGCCACACTCAAGTTTTACACCCCCCAGCCTAGCCACACTCAAGTTTTACACTTCTGAGCATAGCCACACTCAAGTTTTATACTCCCCAGCCTAGCAACACTCAAGTTTTACACTTCCCAGCCTAGTCACACTCAAGAAGTTGTACACTCCTCAGCCTAGCCACACTTTAGTTTTACACTCCCCAGCCTAGCCACACTCAAGTTTTACAATCCCCAGCCTAGCCACACTCAAGTTTTACATTTCCCAGCATAGACCACACTCAAGTTTTACACTCCCCAGCCTAGCCACACTCAAGTTGTATATTCCTCAGCCTAGCCACATTTAAGTTTTACACTCCCCAGCCTAGCCACACTTAAGTTTTACAATCCCCTGCCTAGCCACACTCAAGTTTTACATTTCCCAGCGTAGCCACACTCAAGTTTTACACTCCCCAGCGTAGCCACACTCAAGTTTTACACTCCCCAGCATAGCCACACTCAGGTTTTACACTCCCCAGCCTAGCCACACTCAGGTTTTACACTCCCAAGCCTAGCCACACTCAGGTTTTACACTCCCAAGCCTAGCCACACTAGCAATTTACACTCCCCAGCCTAGCCACACTCAAGTTTTACACTCCCCAGCCTAGCCACACTAAAGATTTACACTCCCCAGCCTAGCCACACTCAGGTTTTACATTTCCCAGCCTAGCCACACTCAATTTTTACACTCCCCAGTCTAGCTACACTCAAGTTTTATACTCCCCAGCCTAGCCACACTCAGGTTTTACACTCCCAAGCCTAGCCACACTAAAGTTTTACACTCCCCAGCTTAGCCACACTAAAGTTTTACACTCTCCAGCCTAGCCACACTAAAGTTTTACACTCCCCAGCTTAGCCACACTAAAGTTTTACACTCCCCAGCCTAGCCACATTAAAGTTTTACACTCCCCAGCCTAGCCACACTCAGGTTTTACACTCCCCAGCATAGCCACACTCAGGATTTACACTCCCCAGCCTAGCCACATTTAAGTTTTACAAAAGGGACATGAAAAGGGGAAAAAGGGCTGGCAACTAAGGACTACATGTTATAATGTTCATGATCATTGAGGCCCCACCCATCAAAAACCCTATCCCTTCTTACGGACACATAACAAATATACTTTATCAAGGAACACATGACATCAACTGAAATGTGATATAAACCAATGTGATAATAAGAGACATGACAAAGTGAAAGTAGTAAATGAAAACACTTACATTGTCAACCCGGTTACTTACATTGTCTACCCGGTTACTTACATTGTCTACTCGGTTCAACACATACATTGTCTACCCGGTTACTTACATTGTCTACTCGGTTCATCCCTAACATTGTCTACCCGGTTCATCCCTTACATTGTTTACTCAGTTCATCACTTACATTGTCTACCCGGTTCATCCCTTCTACCTGGTTACTTACATTGTCTACCCGGTTTATCCCTTACATTGTCTACTCGGTTCAACACTAACATTGTCTACTCGGTTACTTACATTGTCTACCTGGTTACTTCCATTGTCTACCCGGTTCATCCCTTACATTGTATACTTGGTTCATCCCTTACATTGTCTACCTGGTTACTTACATTGTCTGCCTGGTTACTTACATTGTCTACCCGGTTCATCCCTAACATTGTCTACTCGGTTACTTACATTGTCTACTCGGTTCAACACATACATTGTCTACCCGGTTACTTACATTGTCTACTCGGTTCATCCCTTAAATTGTCTACTCGGTTACTTACATTGTCTACCTGGTTACTTCCATTGTCTACCCGGTTCATCCCTTACATTGTTTACTCAGTTCATCACTTACATTGTCTACCCGGTTCATCCCTTTCATTGTCTACTTGGTTCATCCCTTACATTGTCTACTCAGTTACTTACATTGTCTACTTGGTTCATACCTTTCATTGTCTACTCGGTTACTTGCATTGTCTACCTGGTTACTTACATTGTCTACCCGGTTTATCCCTTACAGTGTCTACTCGGTTCAACACTTACATTGTCTACCCGGTTACTTACATTGTCTACTTGGTTCATACCTTTCATTGTCTACTCGGTTACTTGCATTGTCTACCTGGTTACTTACATTGTCTACCTGGTTACTTACATTGTCTTCCCGGTTACTTACATTCTCTACCTGGTTACTTACATTGTCTACCCGGTTACTTCCCTTGTCTACCTGGTTACTTACATTGTCTACCCGGTTTATCCCTTACAGTGTCTACTCGGTTCAACACTTACATTGTCTACTCAGTTCATCACTTACATTGTCTACCCGGTTACTTACATTGTCTACTCGGTTCAACACATACATTGTCTACCCGGTTACTTACATTGTCTACTCAGTTACTTACATTGTCTACTCAGTTACTTACATTGTCTACTTGGTTCATACCTTTCATTGTCTACTCGGTTACTTGCATTGTCTACCTGGTTACTTACATTGTCTACCTGGTTCATCCCTTACATTGTCTACCCGGTTACTTACATTGTCTACCTGGTTACTTACGTTGTCTACCCGGTTCATCCCTTACATTGTCTACTTGGTTCATCCCTTACATTGTCTACTCAGTTACTTACATTGTCTACTTGGTTCATCCCTTAGATTGTCTACTCGGTTCATCCCTTACATTGTCTACTCGGTTCATCCCTTACATTGTCTACTCGGTTCAACACTTACATTGTCTACTCGGTTACTTACATTGTATACTCGGTTCAACACTTACATTGTCTACTCGGTTACTAACATTGTATACTCGGTTCAACACTTCCATTGTCTACCCGGTTCATCCCTTACATTGTCTACCCGGTTACTCACATTGTATACTCTTACATTGTCTACCCGGTTACTTACATTGTCTTCTCGGTTACTTACATTGTCTACTCGGTTACTTACATTGTCTACCCAGTTACTTACATTGTCTACCCGGTTCATCCCTTACATTGTCTACTTGGTTCATCCCTTACATTGTCTACCTGGTTACTTACCTTGTCTACCCGGTTACTTACATTGTCTACTCGGTTCATCCCTTACATTGTCTACTTGGTTCATCCCTTACATTGTCTACCTGGTTACTTACATTGTCTACCCGGTTCATCCCCAACATTGTCTACTCGGTTCATCCCTTACATTGTCTACCTGGTTACTTACCTTGTCTACCCGGTTACTTACATTGTCTACTCAGTTACTTACATTGTCGACCCGGTTACTTACATTGTCTACTCGGTTCAACACTTACATTGTCTACTCGGTTACTAACATTGTATACTCGGTTCAACACTTACATTGTCTACTCGGTTACTAACATTGTATACTCGGTTCAACACTTCCATTGTCTACCCGGTTCATCCCTTACATTGTCTACTGGGTTCATCCCTTACATTGTCTACCCAGTCAACACTTACATTGTCTACCCGGTTACTTACATTGTTTACCCGGTTACTTACATTGTCTACCCGGTTCCTTCCATTGTCTACCCGGTTCATCCCTAACATTGTCTACCCGGTTCATCCCTTACATTGTCTACCCGGTTACTCACATTGTATACTCGGTTCATCACTTACATTGTCTACTCGGTTCATCGCTTACATTGTCTACCCAGTCATCACTTACATTGTCTACTCGGTTCATCACTTACATTGTCTACTCTGTTCATCACTTACATTGTCTACCCGGTTCATCCCTTACATTGTATACTTGGTTCATCCCTTACATTGTCTACCTGGTTACTTACATTGTCTACCCGGTTACTTACATTGTCTACTCGGTTCATCACTTCCATTGTCTACCCGGTTCATCCCTTACATTGTATACTCGGTTCATCCCTTACATTGTCTACTCAGTTACTTACATTGTCTACTCAGTTCATCCCTAACATTGTCTACTCGGTTCATCCCTTACATTGTCGACCCATTCATCACTTACATTGTCTACTCAGTTACTTACATTGTCTACTCAGTCACTTACATTGTCTACCCGGTTCATCCCTAACATTGTCTACTCGGTTCATCACTTACACTGTCTACCCAGTCAACACTTACATTGTCTACTCGGTTCATCACCTTCTCCAGTTCCTCCCTCGTTTCGTCAGCGACTCGTTGAGCCAGCGACCGAGCATTTTTGTCGATGATTGCCTGGGCGGGGGCATGGCCCCGATCCAGGATGGAGATACTACCCACGTAGTTCATTGTAACTGCTGGGAAGTCTCGGAGTGTGATCTCTCGAGAAGTATCGGAGTGTGATCTCTCGGAGAAGTATCGGAGTGTGATCTACCAGGGCCTATCAGGCAGGGCCTTACGCTGCGGATATACCATGTAGCTTGTCACCAGAAGTGCGTCAATTAAGGCAATCTGTTGTAATGAACAAAAGGAGAATTTGTTTTACTAATACTGAACATATTAAAGAAAAAAATATTTACTACATGCAGCAGGAGAAATTAGCAGTTCTTGTAAATACTTTCACAGGTGCTTGTGTGTGTCCGAGTTGGTTAACAGTTAGACTGGGTTTACAAACTGAAATTTATATATATAAGAGGCCCAATGAGCCTGTTCACCTATTATTTAATGCTGTTCACAAACACATCTCACATCCTTGACCTTTAATAAAGGTTGTGGTCAAATCTAAAGCTTGATATAGCAACCAGGCTAACACAAGAATTACACTACAGGATAAAAATCAATAATATCATTGCTTTATAGATGGGTGTTGGAAACTTTCTTACCAATGTTGTTCAAGGTCATTTATCTTAACAAACGGAATAATCCATTTACCAACACTTCTACAGGCCAAATATCAGGAACACATATCCATTTGTTGTTATGAAGAAGTTGGTCAAAGGAAATTGTATAAAAAAAAATTGATGGGCAAGGGAAGCTGCACCATCCTGTGAGCTCATTGGAACTTTTTGTACTTCACGCTTAATTAACTAAAAATAAAGAAGGCACAGCTGAACTGGTGCAATATATATATGATATACATCATGACATACTTATAAGGTATATAACTTTAGGTTGCAGAACACTGATATCTTCAAAATGTGTCAAGTAGACAGACAGATGTATGGATGAGATGATTGTAAAAAAGATTTATTATGTAGCAACAATTAAACCGAGACTCTGAATGGTACCATTCCAAGAGCTGTTCATGCACATACAGAAAAGACAACTGAAATATTAAATCACTTTAACATAAAAATACATGTAGCTAAATATGATGACCTGAACCCGTTCTGAAGATATTGATGCTCCATGACATTGAACTGGAGGATATGACCTTGGGTAAAGGTCATGGTCCACTCTTAAATTATGGCCGGACTACAATCCTTTAAAGTTTGATAAAAATCCAATAAAGAATAACAAAGTTACGGGTCAGACATAATACTGTGAATCTTAAAAATTGTGTACATATGTAATAGATACAGTATGCTGTTTTAACTGTCCTTCCAGGACTCATCACTAGTGCTAGGGGCCTAAAAGTTAGAAATCCAAATAGTCTTATCTACTGTTGAAACAGAGGGTCAGGCATAAAACCCCGGAATTTATGAATTTAGAAATTTATAAGAGAACTAATTAATTTCAAATTAAGTAATCTGTAAAGTCAGGGTTAGACACTAACTTTTTAGTCCAGGACTAGCGGACTAGTGTTAGTGTCGACCCTTGTAAGTATAGAGTAAAAGAGATTAAATTGTCTATCAAAATTACAGTAGACCTGGAAACCTTAAAATATCCACTAACAAAGTCTACCACCTTTTATCTTGAAAGAGGAACAAACACACAGAGATAATACACCACCATTACACTAGTCATATGTACAACCATTTAGTCGTTCTAGCTAGGACTCATTGGGGATGAGGAAGAAAAGGGCCCCCGAAATTTTGATGGCTGATAATTAAGTTTTTCTAAATCTCATGAGTTAATTTTCAAATTATAACAACGAAGGCACAGATCTGTAAGCCGGGTCTTGGTCATTTGCCCCTAAATCCTGTTTGCAATACGGGTCATTTCGCCCTAAATCTGGTTCGACCATATGAATATCACTGGAAATGTTTTCAATTATTCAAAAAAAGCTTAATATTGTCATGATTCACCACAGAATTAGATCTTAGTCCCTGATTTGACAAGCAAAAGTTGAAAAGAATTTCATGATATACGCGTATAGTACATTGTATGTGCAGATCTGATCGACCTGCATGTACAAATCTAACGAGTCTTATAACAAAAAAAGCTAAAAGAGACCTTAGTTCAAATAAGACACCGTTGGCCCACGGTCGGAAACTGATCATCCAAACATAGTCTAACGGATATCCGGTATAGCCTCGTTCTGAATGCAGCTTAGCGGGAAAAATTTGAAGCGGGTACGTGTTGCATTGTCTTGACATGACATAATGGCATGTAGAGTGATGAAAATCGTCATTGGATAATTCCAGATCCTGATTTGCATATTTACAGAGAAAGGAACTCATGTTTGATTGAAATACAAAACGCAATCGCTAAACTCCGTATTTTAAACAGACAGAAATGTAAAATATACGGGGAGGGGTGTTCGAGCGTTGTTACAGGAGTACAATTTTAGTATTGGGCCAACAGAATTTTCTGCCACCAGTGGCCCAATGTTGGGCCAACAGACAAAAAGTTGTTGGGCCAATGTTGTATGCCTACGTTGGGCCAACGGTACAGTTTCGTAGGCCCATTGGCGGTGTGCTATCTGGGTTAGCGCGAAATGACCTGGTTCAAACAGGATTTAGGGCGAAACGACACCTCTGTAAGCTACTCCAACAGTGTTAAAGGTTTACACAGCGAGATACTTTTGACAGGCGTCGTCGCAGTCGGCAAAATCATATCCGATAGAAAAAAGGCCAACCAGTGTTAAAGGAGTACTCTGTGAGCCAGTGTTGTCTTATTTAAATTTAAAACTTAACCAACTTGTGTTTAAAACATGATAACCAACCAGCACTACTGAGGAACAGGTCTATATCTGCAACTATAACAGGAGAGGACAAATGTATGGCTAGACTGTGATTCGAATCCAGGACCCTCAAAACTCCAGATGGAAGCTCTCCCGCTGAACCAAAGAGAAATATCCCATCTACAATGTAGTCTAGCCGAGGTCTTGTGTAGTGAAGGCGAGAATTGGACAATATGTACAATGCACATCCTTTATAGAACATGATCTATTATCATTCAATATACATATGTGTTACACGACTAGAAAAATATCAGCACTAATAAAGATGGTGTTATAATTGAGACGAGATATCTTACTTTCAACAGGTGATCTGATTATGCATATTTAATACATCTGGGGACAACTCGACCAAAATACGATTTAGATAAAACAAATGTTTAAACGCTTAATAAAACAGATAAGACATTCATCACGATAGAAACTATTTAACACATTATCAACCTTACTAAATAAAAGACTGATAGTATCTCCTCATGTGTAAACATTGCGTAATTGTAAGATTTGATAAGATTTCATTGATCAACAGGTCCCGATTGATGGACTTTCACGAGCAAAACTATCAAATGTAAGTTACTCCGAATTCTGTCAATAAACATACAATCACTGGCCTCATATTACTATCCGTCTGTCGTTAAAGTGTTCCTCCAAACGACCCCAGACTAAAGATATTGAATGCGAGCTTAGGCCTACCTGTTGTTTAACTTTCTTCTCTCAATGAAAGTCGCCATCTTGGAAAAGTAGCTGTATCACGTGATCTTGTTGCCAAACAACATACACGCGATTTTCAGCAGGTGCTTGTTCGATGAATGTTTCAAGTTTCACTTTACGATGACACCTCATCAAGATGGCACCCAGATATGTGTATGTTATCTCTGACACAAAATCAGTTTAAAAGCTTGCTATTGTTCCTGGTGATTGGGCTTACTGAAGCGTTCAATGGCCATTGATACTAGCTTAGCCGCGACCTCGAGCTAGCTGTGTGCAAAGATTTGAAGAGTTATTTCCCCTCATTTACAATCACACATTTGTATTAAAGCATTATAGCTATAGCCTTATATAGGGCGGTGTACTTAAAGTATTTGATTGTTTTGATTTTAATGATTACTTTTTCGTGTCTGTTTCTTCCACCATTACTAAATTGTCTAAAGGCCTAATATATATATATATATATATATATATATATATGTTTGTCATTATATATATAATAATATGTAACTAGTTATTAACTGAAAAATAAACGCACGTTATCCAGATTTATTGCTACATCTGTACATGTAAGGTGAATAAAGTATTTATTGTGCATTCGTTAGTTTTCACAAAGTCAAATTATGTAAATAATGCCATTTCATCTGTATATCGTCCTCCGTCAACATATTGAAGATTATACGGATTGTTTGCAGTAGCTATATAGTGCCGCGCGTTGTAACATGAAAAAGTGACCCGCGTAGAAAACCTACCCGGGGGTCATTTTTCTACGATAGAAATCTTACCCGGGGTCGTTTCTCTACGTAAACATCCTACCCGGGCAGCCGTAGAAAACATACCCCCTAACTATATATTTTTACTTCGTCCTGTGAAAAAGTGACCCCGTAGAAAAGCGACCCGGATCTTAGGAAAAAGAAACACCAACCTCTTTGCACGAACATATACCAATGATAATGATTGCTCTCTATTAGAGCATCTAATCCGCCCGCCCATCCGCTCAAAGGTCAAGGTCGAAATTACTTTACAATAGAAGTTTACCGAAAAATCTGGTCATCAAGCTGCATATCCATACATTTCGATGGACATTTTTTCGGCACACGTTTTAATAAAACTGGGATAGGTCAAAAGTTAAGAAGGTCACCAATATCGATACTACAAATGGAAGCTCAACGGATATTGTTGGTACATTTATGCAACTGTATATTTCAATGTTTCGCTAAACTTTACAGGGATTATTATTTTGTTTTTCTTGTATTAATGTTGAATATTTGCTGACAGAAGCGTTCATGAAACAACATTTCAACCCGTTAATCATCATGTTACAATAGCGTTATCACATTTACGTGTTACGCAGCAAAAAGTAAACAGTATTTTACCACGTCAGCCATTATCATTATTGACCATCTAATTGTTCGTTGTCATCATGGACATTTTACGTAATATACCAAATTTGTTTTTACGTGGTCATTTTAAAGCGATCTAGTGTACATTTAACGGAAAAGAGTTAAATGCGAGTTCTTTAAATACGTTGAAGGGATGATGGTAAATAAGGGGCATTGATATGAACAAGTTATCTTGTGTAATACATTTGTACGATTATGTAATAAACATCACAACACAACTATGTACTAACACTACTGTGTTTGCTAGATTTCCATATATGAATAGTGACTTGTAGATTTACTTATAATATAAACTACAGTATGTGATAAAACACTTAACACTTGTGTCAACATAATACGAAATATATTAAACTCGTTAAATAACTTTGCTAGGCTGAATGCTCGTGTTATATGCAATTATTGAACTCGTTTGATACATTCAGTAGTACATTGAAAGTATTACTAGATCATCTTTTCATTAAAGAAGTTCAATAGTTGTGTATGCCTCTGGGCAAGTGATATATCAAATTATTTAAGGTTTCATCATATCTTAAAAGTTACATTGGCACAAGTCTAAGATTCGATCATACACATTTCTCTTGTCGGTGAAAAAATAAACAATGTCCTGTAAGACAAGAAGATTTCACCGAATACCTTTCAAGGATGTTGCATCCTTTTGAAGCGGAGACAATGGAATGACGTCATTGAATATGACGTTACACTAGCGTTAGAGTACGTGTAAAATATGCCTTTACTACATGTACTACCTATTTCATAAGCAAACATGCGAGTTATATATGTACGTTAGTTATACCATATTTTATTCATATCAATAAACATGTACAATTTCATGGACATTTCATTCTGATGATTGGGAAACAAGTACTGTTGTACTTATACATAGTCCTTCTCATCATATATAACAAGCTTAGCTGATACAACATGCATAACTTTGCAGTGATAGCCTAAATATGTACATAAGAAACTGTAATGAGAAACAGATAGAACATGGATAAAGATTTATGTGGTTGAATTATAATTGCTTGTAAATCTTTTGGTTGATTTGATACAATTTTGAGTAGCTATAAAAATGTTGACATTTTGATCATATGTTTTTGATACATCACCAAACAGTAATACATTAACACTTATTTGGTAAGGCAATGGAGTCAAGTATCTTTGGCGTGATTCAAGGTGATTAGTACAATATAACAAATAATGGGAACTGTCTTCTACAAAAGGTCCACATGAACATAAGGGACTGACAACAAGATTTCTTTCAAAAAGATGGCGTTTTGAAGAACTGCAACCGAGACGTAGTCTAGTATGATATATTTGATATTGTCTCGATCCTGCATAATAATATTCAGGGGGGCGTCCCCTAGAGCTCTGGTTTTGAAGTTGGGCAACGAAGGGTTAAAAAGGAATCTCCTCAGGAATATTATTCCAAAGAGAAATAACTGAGAGTAGGAAAGACTTACGATAAAACTCAGTAGTGAATCTGATACCTGTAAGATCGTTACCATGCCTAGTGCTGTAGTTATGTATTGCAGACATGCTAGGAGGTACAAGCTTGGAAAGATAATCAGGAGTGAGACGATGAAACATTTTAAAAAATTGTGTCAATTTATGTTTTTTCCTTCTTTCACTTAAGTCTTCCCAACCGGTTTCTATATACAACTTATTTAAGTTCGTAAGTTTTGTAGCACCACATACTATTCTCGCTGCCTCCTGGTTAGCTTTCTCAAGCTTATTTACATATTCAATAGTTAGATTGTCCCAGACGACGTCACCATATTCCAAAATAGGTCTTATAAAAGTAAAATATAATATTTGTTAACTTTTTCTATTAAGGGTAAAACGTATTTTCCGTGAAAGGTTTAGTTTAGTCGTCACCTTGTTGATAATGTCATCAACATGTATAGACCAACTACAATCTTCAAACAGTGTAACACCTAAATGTTTGTGACAGTTCACATTTTTTATTGGGGCATTGTTAAGATATAGGAAAGGATGATTGGGAGGGACTCTTTTCCTTGATATAATAATACTCTTAGTTTTTTTGTGGATTAAAATCCACTAGCCAAAGTTAAGCCCAAATATTGATTTTTTTCTAAGTCATTATTTAGTTGTTCAGCTGCCAAAAAGGGCGTATCAACTATGATATAAATTGAGGTGTCGTCAGCGAAAAGCTTAATTACAGAGGCAATATCAATAACAATATCATTTATATAAATTAAAAACATAAGAGGCCCTAATATCAACCCTTGAGGAACACCAGCCTTGATATCTGCCAAGTATGATTCCACCCCGTTGATAAAAACTTTTTGTTTTCTATTTGTTAAAAAGTTTCTGAACCATTGAATCACTTTACCGCCTAATCCAATATTAATAAATTTGCATATAAGGCCTTTGTGCCACACTCGGTCAAATGTCTTGCTTATATCACAAAACATAGCTCTTACTTCTTTTCCCGAATCAACTGCCCTTCCCAAATCATTTGTAATAGCCAATAATTGATTTACTGTGGAATCACCGGGTCGAAATCCAGACTGGCATTTTGTAACTAAATTATTCTCATGTAAAAAACTGTGAACATACTTGAACAAATACTTAAAAGAGAAATAGGGCGATCATTTTTCACGTCGTTCTTTTCGTTCTTTTTATGTACAGGAATCACATTAGCTATTTTCCAAGAGTCAGGAAATATGCCAGTTTGTATAGATAAGTTAAAAAGGGTGCATAAAGGCAAAGATAATTCATGTGCGTCCTCTTTTAATAGGCGTGGATTCATTAGATCTGGACCAGTAGCTTTCGAGGTATCGAGAGATAATAAAGCATCGCAAACATCCTCAACTGTAATAATGATATTGTCTAATTTATGAACTTGAGTTTGGTTAGCGGGGAGATGAGAGCTTGAGTCGTCTACAGTAGACTGGGAAGAAAAAATAATCATTAAACAGTTTGGCTTTTTCACCCGCAGTTTCGTATTGGGAACCAGCATGTACTAGAGTTGGAATTGAGTTTGATTTACCAGGGTTGCCAATAAATAATTTTATAGTATTCCACCAACATTTGTTATTTAGACTATTCGTGTCCCGTAAGCTAGAGGTAAGTTTGTTGTGATATTTCTTTTTAGCAATTCTACAAGCATTAGCACATCTGTTACGTAACCGTCTGAAATTAAGCCAGTCAATAAGGGAATTTGAAGATCGAGCAATTTAATGAGTTCTTTTTCGTTTACGAATCAGTCTACGAATTTTATTACACATCCATGGCGGATCGCAGGGTCTAATTGTTGCAGACTTAACAGGTATACATTCTCGAGCAACGGTCATGATTTTTTCAGTAAAGTTCTTGCAAGTTTCATTAGGATCATCCGGTATTATAAGATCGTTCCAATGAACATCTGTACGTTTTATGCGGTACGAATCATAGTCACCATATTTGAACAACCATATGTTTCGTTTGTTACAATTCACACGATGTTGTTTTAGACTAAGTAGGCCGTAAACAGGGCAATGATAGCACGTATTCTGTTCTAAAAAATGTTCGCCTACGTACGAACGAGAAACAATAGAATCATTGCTAATACTATATCTAATAGACTAGAGTTTGTTTCAGTATAAAATGTGTATTCGTTGATGAGCTGTGACATACCATACAGCTGAATAATATTCATTAACCTTGTAAGATGAGGACCCTGGCGGAGAACATTTGAGTTAAAGTCTCCCGTTATAACTATATCATCAATACCAGTATTATATGCCAAGTCAATGGAATGTTCAATTTTGTTCCTATCATTTGTATCAGAGTTTGGAGGTCTGTAAAAAGTTCCAAATAGCAGTTTTTGTCCTCTATGTGAAATCTCGATCCAAACACATTCTATGCCACCTATTTCAATGTCCTGTCGTCTTTTAGCAAATATATCGTTCATTACATAAACTGCTACTCCTCCGCCTATTCTATCAGATCTAAAACAACAGAAAGGCTTTGGAAAGCCCGGTAGTTCAATATCGCTATTGATTTGTGATTCATTTAACCAAGTTTCGGTAAATGCTAAAATACTAAAACTATATAATTCAGTGAAGAGAAGGTCGAGTTTAGGTAGTAGGCTCTGTACATTCAGATGAACGAATGATACGTTATTAGAGTTAAGCAACTCGTCAGAGAGTAGCGACGAGAAGCTAGAGGTGTCACTGATAGAGCTGGACCGATCGGAGTTTGAGGGGCCTGGATTTGTTTCTATATCACCGCTAAGACACAGTAGCCATGCCAATGAGAAGGATAGTATGAAGGTGACAATAGCCTTTTTCTCTTACAAAACTAAAACTACTGGAAAGTATCAAATAGTCTGATGAGTTGAAATATTGCACACACTCTAAAAATTGTTAGCGAGCCACAAATCGATATCGACCATAAGGGACATAAAGATGGAATAACAAAATATGCCAACTATTATACCAAGAAGAAGAATAAGCAAATTTGGTGATTGCAAGTTAAAGTATTATAAGGATAGAGACATAAATCGACCTATTCTTGCACGGTAAAGTTCAGTACATATAGGCATTATGTAATGCCAGGACAGAACGTAGAAAAAGGTCGTGCAAGAACATTGTCAAACATACAAGCAACCACGTATTCAATCCAAAAACATATTGGTGGTGAAATATATGATCCAACCGGGAAAAACATCATGAGATTCAACATATTAAGAAATATATACAAATAACAGTAGTGCATCATATAAGGTGCAAATTGTTGGTACTTAGTACGCGATTAATGAGATTTTCGTGCAAAAAAGAAAAGAAAAATAAATAAATTGATTAACAATCGATTCTTACTCAGCAACTTCCTATCAAGTACGTATATCAGCAATAAGTAAAATCAAAATTTGTTGTGTCCGACTGACCAAATCACATCAAACACCCCGCTCTAACCAGCTCCCCAGAATGAGAGGGACTATTATATGTTATAACTCACAGCAGATAAGGACAACAATAAACATTAAGTATAACAATCCCCACACTGCCAAGACCCAGTCGAAGGGAGCCATCCGACAATAATTAGTCAGTCAGACACCGTCTATACATACAGGTATACATGTTACATAAGTTAGATTGAGTTATTAAGAATTTAACATACAAAGAGGAATTGGGTGGCTATTGATAGATTCAAAAGTAACTTATGTGCGTAAAAGAATGTTTGTCGTTGACGTTACATCGGTAGTACAATGTAGAAGATTATTAAAGCGACACAAAACATGTGACATAAGGGGAGCAATGGCGGGTGCTCTCAAAATAGCAAGCCAAACGTACCAATATCAGAGGATGATATCTCTAATAAATTCAAGTAATGCACAGAATTTTGTATATTATTATTTGCATATCATTATGTATACATTAAAAGAGAGAACGTTTGACAATAAGGGAGATAACTCGTACACACATCGCTAGATCAGAAGCCGGCATATCATTGTTGTTCCTTCTTGTCATTCCATGTATAATAGCTAAATAACGGACTACACAGTGTTCAATACGGAAGGAATGCTAATTGGTGTTGTGCATTATTTGAAACCTTAACTACACATTCTGCCAATAGTCTAAGTTCACAAAATCTTGAGCTAAACTTACACTGTACACACTTCAAGGTTCAGATATAGTCACAGCGATATGCGTGCAGCATGAGTTTAATATAGTTCAAAATAGTTCATTCAACCGTGAAGTAGTGAGCACATATTACATATATATACAGCTATTCAAACTAGCTTCAAATGTAATTTTTCCTTCCAAAACATGGCCAGCTGTATATCTTAGGTCTTTCGGTTTCACATGTCAAACTTGCAGGTAAATCTCAAGCACTAACTTAGGCAAATAAACATATTTGTTGGAGCACTGTCAACACTTGTTGTCACTGCAAAGGTCAGGTAACCCTTTGCACGTTATATAACGATAAAGTTTATCGTGTTTCTGACATGAACTACCGAATATCTTAATTGTATCTAAGCTGGTGAAGATACAAAGTACGTTGAACACGTTTGGATCGAAGTCTTTGGACATCAGTAAACATTCGTAATCGTGTGTATTGACCAATGCCGCTTCCAGGGATACTGACGACACAACGGACCAGTACATCTTCGGGATGTAGTTCTTTAATCCCACATACGGTTCTCTTGAATAAAAAGTGTTCAACACTGAAATGACAGGTTCATAGTGGGCACGTACATTTCGCATGTAAATGCTCCATTGGAAAACATTTTCACTTTGGAGGCAAGGTTTACATTCCAACCACCTAAATGAGGCTTTCCGTACCATTTTTTCGATCACCACATTGACAACACACGATACACGTAAATAACAGTTTCAAGTTTGTCAGTCATTGCTTGTGTTTCTACATCCGTTCCCTATTTCTCATTCTAGATCGATTTACATATTCATGAACCGGACATTTTCCATGTTCCTTTAAGTGATTTATAACATAGACTCTGATCAGGTCATGGTTCGTTTGAACACCGAAGATAATGTAACTGAATGGCCGGAATAAGCCATTTCCATTACCTCTCATCTGTGTCACCTGCTCATGAGGAGGACATCTGTTTACATCAAAAGCTTGTTGCTCCTTCAGCAGATACGCTGCATTCTGGGTCAAGTATATTTTCGGGTCCTTCCATTCACATGAAAGAGTATCATCACTTAACTCCTTGGTTTCATCTCCCGTGGATTGGTGCTTGCTCTATCTTTTCTTTGGAGGTAGATTTTTCTCCATGTCTTATAATATTTCCTCCAATTTGTCGGCACGTTGACTTTCACTGACATTTGTTGACTTCCCGTCCTTCTTCGATTTCTCTTTCTGTCCTGTAACTTGTTCGTCCTTTCTCTCCGATTTCGGTTCGTCTGGCCACAAGTACTTTAGAAGTATTGCTCCATTTAACAGTGTTTTCTTATTTGATACCTTATACGTCCTCATGTCATGCACTGCTTCAATTGTGTATGGCCCTGCCGATGCAGGATCAAGTTTTCCTTCCTTTCTGGTGGCCTTTCTTGAGCTATGTAGCAGTAAGTTGTCACCAACATTGAATACTGCTTTTTAACTTTTTTGTCATGATAAAGCTTTTGTTTTCGTTGTGCATATTTGATATTCTGAGCTGCCACTTCTCTCGCTTGGGCAAGAGCAACAAATGTGTCAATTCTTGACTACAAAGGGTCTGCATCAGAATTTTTTATTGGGACTGCTGGTATATCCTGTTCAATAGGCAGTCTGGCCTTTCTGACGCAGACCAAAAAGAATGGATCTATCTTCATTGACATGTGCTCTGATGTTCTTTATGCGAAAAGAGCAAACGGAAGTTTTACGTCCCAATCATTAACAAATGTTGACAGTGATACGCACAGAGTTCTGTTGAATCTTTCGGTTATTTCCCCAGTCTGTGGGTGAAATGCAGATGCTTTTCTGTGCTCTATGCCAAACACTTTACAAAAAGTATCATTTATTATATTACAAAACTCGCGGCTCTGGTCTGTTCTGACAACTTCTGGAATACCATGCGTGCACACAAACTCTTCGAGATGTTTTGGAACTGTTTCTGCTTATTTGTCTTTGATTGGCTTCGCATCTATCCATTTCGTCAAATATTCCGTAAATGTCATAATGTAACGATTTCCTATAAAAATGATATGTGAAAGGCAGAGTTGGCTGGTATGTTTTCACGGTAGAAAATGTACCCCGGTTATTTTTTCACTGCAAAAAAAAAGGACCCGGGTCGTTTTTTAGCTCACCTGGTCCGAAGGATCAAGGTGAGCTAATGCCATACCATGGCGTCAGTCGTCCGAACATCAACAATGTCTTCAAACGACTTCTTCTTAACCACTGATTGGAATTTAACTAAATTGACTGGTGGTGGGGATTCAAAATTGTACAAATGGTGGGATTGACCCCTGGGGGCCGGGGCCCAAAGGTTATTTGGCTATATTTCTATAAACGACTTCTTCTGTAGAACTGTGCAATGGATATCAATCATATTTGGTCAGAAGCATTCATGGAAGGCGGGGATTAAAAATTGTACAAATGGTGGGGCTCACCCCTCAGGGGGCTGGCGGGCGGGGCTATAAACAACTTCTTTTGTAGAACTGTGCAATGGATATCAACCATACTTTACTGGAAGCATCCCTAGGTGCTGGGGATTCAAAATTGTACATATGGTGGGGTTGACCCCCAAGGGGGATGAGGGGCGGGGCCAACAATGGTTATTTTGCTATATTGCATTAAGCGACTCCTTCTCTACAACTAAAAGATAGACATCAACCATATTTGACTTGAAGTATCCCTAAGTAATTGGGATTTAAAATTGTACAAATGGTGGGGCAGACCCCCCACGGGGCTGAGGGGCGGGCCAACAGGGGTCAATTTAGCTATTTTGCTTTAAGCGACTTCTCCTCTGGAACTTTAGATATCAACCATATTTTACTGGAAGCATCCCTAGGTAGTGGGAATTCAAAATTGCACAAATGGTGCGACTGACCCCTGGGGGCCGGGGCCAAAATGTTATTTGGCTATATTGCTTTAAGCGACTTCTTCTCTACAACTGAAAGATGGTAATCAACCATATTTGACTGGAAGCATCACTAGATAATGGGGATTCAAATTGTACAAAGGGTGGGTCTGACTCCCCATGGGGCTGGTGGCGGGGCCAAAAGGGGACAATTTGACTAAATTGCTAAACTGATTTCTTCTGTAGAAATATGCACTGGATATCAATCATATTTGCTCAGAGGCTTCATAGGAGCCAGGGATTCAAATTGTACAATCATGGGAGCCAGGGATTAAAATTGTACAAGTAGTGAGGCAGACCCCCTTGGCTAAAGGGTGGGGTCAAAATAGTTTATTGCTTGGAAATGGTTGAGATCCCCACCCTATAACCATATATACAATTGCTGTGAAAGAAGAGAAGAATGCACATATGTTTCCAAGGATTGCCCAGGGGTCTGGCCCACCCTTGGAGACTTAGTCCCTGGGTCATAACTTTGAAACGGTTGAGATCCCTACCCCAAAACAACTGTATATACAAATGCTTGGCATAAAGAGACGAATGCAGTCATGATATTATAATTGACCCGGGGTCTGTACCACCCTCGCAGACTTAACCTCTGGTTCATAACTTTGAAACAGTTGAGATCCCCACCCCAAAACTGTATATACAAATGCTGGGCATAAAGAGACGAATGCAGTCATGATATTATTATTGATCTTGGGGTCTGGTCACAACCCTAGGGACCTAGTTTCTGAGTTACACCTTGGAAACAGTTGATATCCCCACCCTATAACCATGCATAAAATTGCTGGGCATGAACAATCTAATACAGATAGAATACAATGATTGTCCTTGGGGTCTGGCCCATTTATTTGGATCTTATTTGGAGATTTTTTTTGCCATGATTACTTTGATATCCAGGTAAGCGATACAGGTGTTCATGGTAGAAAACATAACCGGGTCGTTTTTCCACTGTAGAAATTGTACCCGGGTCGTTTTCCCACTGTAGAAATTGTACCCGGGTCATTTTTTCACGGCAGAAAATGTACCCGGGTCATTTTTTCACGGCAGAAAATGTACTTGGGTCGTTTAAAAGACGTTTTTTGATTGTTGAAAACGTACCCGGGTCGTTTTTCCGTCGTATAAAACGTACCTGTGTCGTTGTTCTCTTGTAGAAATTGTACTGGGGTGGTTTTTCTATTGTAGTTAATGTCCCCGTGTTACTTTTTTCACGGTAGAAAATGTAACGACGTCACTTTTTTCATGGTAGAAAATATACCCGGGTCACATTTTCATGGTAGAATATGGACCTGTGTCGTTTTTCCATTGTAGTAAATGTACCCTGGTCATATTTTCATGGTAGAAAACGTATCCGGGTCGTGTTTCAATTGTGTAAAATGTACCCGAGTCATTGTACCCGGGACTTTTTTTCATGGTAAAAAACTTTTCCTATTTTCGATTGGAAGAGAGTCTGCGACAATTTTCATCTAATCCTTATTTATATAATCAACACCTCATTGGACAAAATAAAGAAATAAACTCTCGATGGTGCCCCAACTCTCAATTAGGGATAGATGTTGTCCGTGGTGTCTTAAAACTTGCCTAAGTGTACATGTACATGTAATATATGAGCTGACATGATTTCAAAGTAGTAGTTCAATGTACAACATGCTTTATTGTTATTTGTTGATTTATCTATCAATCTTTTTATTTATATACATGTATTATTATATAATTTATTGCTTTTTACCGAAAGTCGATATAAACCCCTAAAACATATAAAAATAACATTTTATGACTACTGGTTTCTATGCTATGACTATTGGATTACATTTTCAAGGTTTCGTCCATATAAATAAATACACTTCAGCACATACAGGTGTTTTTGTTATCTAATGTTGTTTGAAACGTTTAACATGTAAGATTACAGTTATCTTAAAAGTAAGTCAAGTGTGCTGCAACCGTTCAATGTATCTGCTGGTCAAATATTAAGACTACTTGGCACAGGTGGTACATACAAATAGTTGATAGACTATTGACGTACGATACCACAGCATAGCATTACAGACACTTCGAGGCAGGAGAGTAAAAATATTTGATAAACAATGAATAAAGTAACTTGAAACTAAATAAAAAGACTACAACAGGTCCGAGAAGAGACATATAAACAAACAAGTGTTAAAAATACTGAGACTGTGATAGGTGTTGTGGAAAGTTAAACGCATTTTACATCATATTATGTTATACCTGTCGTAATGTCTGTCACCTTGTTGAAGGTCACCGTTTCTAAACTCAAGTGAATATGTTTAAAATTATGTTTGCACTGCAAATCAGATGCAAACAAAATCCGATACTCTTTGTTATGAGAAAGTGAACCTTATTTTTTATTCATACCATATGAATTTTGTTCACATAGATTCAGTGAGGCAACAAACCGGTAGACATTTATGTTAGAGCTATAATATAAAAATGATTTATCTATTACTGCCACTACTTTACCTGGAAACGAGGCCGCCAATTGCTTATCACACGGATGTTTATAAATCTATAATATATTCATTTACTTTTGAAATGCGCAAGAGAAGTGTTAAAAATCTTCACAGATTCAATTAGACGATGAAAAAAAATACTGTCGCCCGATTCATACAATGCACGTTCACGCACCTTCTTAAACACATTCAAACGCAATCCGGTTCACCTAAATTAATCCGTTACGATACTTCAACAAGGATTCCGACATCATCAGTATCGTACGAGAATCTACATGTCATCAAGTCACAACAGCTGGTCGCTGTAAGTAATTTATTTCTCTGAATTTAGTGTCCTTAAACTATCGCTCGGTGCCAGAAAGCCCCGTGGTATAATGAAAATCTCCGCGTAGAAAAACAGAACCGTAGAAAAGCAGATAAACAGTGGCGAATTACCAAATTAATCGTTCATTAACAGATTTATATGGAACAATGACGGCTAGTTGGTTCACTTCTCATTCAGTCAAAGAAGGCTTATTATTTCGAAATAATTGAAGAATGTGGTAAGGACCATAGACAGCTTTTTAGACTCACCAAAATCTTAATGGGTCAGAAAGGTGACATTGTCCTACCACGCTATAATTCTGAAAAAGACTTGTAGACAAGTTCAGTGATTACTTTCTGAATAAAATCAACTCGATCAGGAAAAATATGTCGGAAGTGAACTCTACTGCTGACAATGATATCTCTGTCATGATTGCTTACATTAAATGATGGGGAACCATTGACAACGCTCTCACCAATAACCCAGGGCTAGTTGCGCAATATCATCATGACCTCGCAATCGAAGTCATGTGAGCTTGATCCACTGCCTACAGACGTATTAGATAAACGTCATCGACCATGGCATACTTTATACACGTCTGGAGTGCTCTTATGGAGTGATTGATACCGCACTATGATGGATACAGTCTTATCTGAGTTAACGACGACAGTGTGTTGCCATCGGATGTACCACCTCACAAGAAAAAGTACTAGATTTCAGGGTTCATCAATGGTCGGTGTTAGGACCACGAAAATATTGCCTGTACTCTTATCCGATCGGAGAGATTTGTCGTCGCCATATCCTTCGCTATCATTGCTATGCTGATGACAAACAAAATTACATGGTCATTAAACCACAGGACAGTTGGGATACAGTTACAGAAAATCTGAAAGCTTGTCTGACAGATATCAGTACCTGGATGAACGCAAACATTCTAAAGCCTAATCCGGAAAAGACGAAACTAATCGTCTTTTCCCCAAAGTTTCAGCAAACAATGGCTCTCCAGCTCAAGGTCGGTGCCAGACCTATTGTGACTGTCCATGCTGTTAAGAACCTAGGGGTATACTTTGATTGAACGCTATAGCCAAATCCTGTTACAACCAGATCAAGAACAGTATCCGGCAGGTTATAACTGTAGATGCATGCAATATTTTGGTGCATTCACTTGTTACCTTTCGGTTTGAGTATAGTAACGCCCTGCTCTGTGGTATATCTGACAAACTAACTAGTCGTCTGCAGAGGGTCCAGAACACTGAAGCACGGCTGGTTACTCGTACTCGAAAGAGAGAGCACATCACACCTGTGCTATATTCATTGCACTGGTTACCTGTACGATACAGGTCGCAGTACAAAATTTTGGTGTACACATACAAGGCACAAGGAACAGCTCCCCAGTACCTACAGGACCGTGGTACCCTGTATCAGCCGTCACGATCACTGCGGTCGGAGTCAGAATCATTGTTGTGCGTCCCAAAATCCCGTACTGTGACCTATGGAAACCAGTGTTTTAGGAGGGTTTCGGCCACGTTGTGGAACAGCTTACCATCTGCTATTAAAAAGTCAAATACTCTGGCAAAATTCAGGATAAACATCAAAACTCACCTCTTCATGTCTGCATTTTTGGTTCTTTGCAAAGACGTCATGTAAATGCCACCCTTTGTTTATTCATTTATGTGCGCATTGCGATGATTATCTGCTTGCTTAATGTATGAAAGCGATAGCAAGCCTTTGTTTTTTTGTTTCACAATTATAACTACTTATATATATTACTATTATCAATATTGTGTAAAGCGCTTTAGAGTAATTTTACAAATTATATAGGGCGTTATATAAATGTTGTATATTATTTATTATTTATTATTATTAGAGAATTAACACATATGCTACCACTTCTTTTGATTGCTGTACCTGTATTTATCTATTATTCATATGCTTTTAAATCCACTAAGTATCCTAAACATAGAGACGTTTTCAAAAGACAATTTGCGCAAGATATACGGTATATAAAATAATATGCAAGTCATAACTAACAAAGGACACCTTTCTTTGGCCAAAGACACAAATGACACGAATTTTTACACAACATGAACTTACTAAGACAGATGTGAAATCATTGCTCTGTGTTATGTTTGTAGTTATGTTGATGTTGTCCATCACGGTTATTAGTATGACTGCTATTCAGAATGTACTTTGCGGTTAGTATACAACTGTATTAATGTGTACTGCGCATGCTCATATGTTAAACGGCGACCTTAGCCAAAGAACTTTTCTCAGTTTTACATTTTCTGTACGTTAGGCATCGAACATGGCGGTATACGGGAAAATTGAGTCATTTGACTTTGAAATGAACTGTGATGTATACGCAGAAAGACTTGAGGAGTATTTTGTAGCTAACGGGGTAGATGAGGAAGCTAACCAACACTCGATATTGCGTACAGTTGTGAGTCAGAAAATGTATGGACATTCGAATCTCACGTCCCCCGACAAGCCCTCCACTACGTCCTACGCTGACTTGAAAACACTCATAGGTCAACATTTAAAGCCGAAACCTCTTATTATAGCGGAACGCTTTCAATTTTACCAGCGAAACCAAAGGCCTAATGAAAGTATCTGTCAATATGTGGCTGAATTGAGACGATTAAGTGAACATTGTGAGTTTGGTGGTTTCGGTTTGTGTCAGGTTTGTCATCTGTTCCTACTCAACATAAACTTCTCACAGAGGCTACGCTAACCATGAGTAAAGCTAGAGAGATAGCTGTGAGTATGGAAATGGCTGATAATGAGGCCCGGAAGTTGAAAGGTGACAGTATGGACAAGCCGGAAAATGTAAACAAATTCCATTCATCGAAGGAATGTTTTCGCTGCAGTAAAACAAATCACAATGCTGACAAGTGCTTCTACAAAAACAGTAAGTGCCACACGTGTAAAAAAACGGGACATTTGCACAAGAAGTGTCCTAAAGGCAAACCTAAGGACAGATCTACGAATAGTAAAGGTCAAGTTGGTAACAACCCTGTGGATAACCGGAAAACAGGAAAGAAAGGGAAAAAAAGAGCTCAAAACTGCATTTCATGGGGATTTCAGAATCTGAGGAGGAAAACGCCTCTGTATGGCCAATTTTCTCGATCAAATGTAAATATACCCCCCCGATGGTTACCTGGCAACTGGGCAATTGTAAATTTATCAGTATGATTCAATGTCACTTTTCTGACAAAAATGGCGATTACAACCCATTGCTTCGATTACGATTATGTAGTTGATTGGTAGTGCTGTGGTGAACATAACTTAAAATATCATTTAAAAAGTTCGTACTGTTATATGAGGATGCATTTCTTGTTTGATAAAACAATTATCCTTAAATATATGTGTGCAGAACAAACTTATTCCCAAAACATACACCGTAAATTAATAAGCGAATACACTTATACCCAATACAGGTATACACGGTAAAAAATAAAAGCCTACAATCTTATACCCAACATAAACACAATAAATGAGAGAGCCTACACACGTATACCCAATGTATAAACGGTAAATGAGAGAACCTGTAAACTTCGTAACAAAAATATACACGGTTAGTGAGAGAACCTACAAACCTATATCCAATATATACACGGTAAATGAGAGGTCCTACAAACGTATACCCAATATATACATGGTAAATGAGAGACCCTACAAACTTATACCCAATATATACACGGTAAATGAGAGAGCCTACAAACTTATACCCAATATATACACGGTAAATGAGAGATCCTACAAACGTATACCCAATATATACACGGTAAATGAGAAAGCCTACAAACATATACCCAATATATACACGGTAAATGAGAGAGAGCCTACAAACTGATACCCAATATATACACGGTAAATAAGAGAGCCTCGAAATTATACCCAATATATACACGGTAAATGAGAGAGCCTACAAACGTGTACCCAATATATACATGGTAAATGAGAGATCCTACAAACGTATACCCAATATATACACGGTAAATGAGAGAGAGCCTACAAATGTATACCCAATATACACACGGTAAATGAGAGATCGAACAAACGTATACCCAATAAACACATAGTAAATGAGAGATCCTACAAACTTATACCCAAAATATACATGGTAAATGAGAGATCCTACAAACTTATACCCAATATATACACGGTAAATAAGAGAGCCTCGAAATTATAACCAATATATACACGGTAAATGAGAGAGCTTCCAAACTTATACCCAATATAAACAGGGGGAATAAGAGATCCTACAAACTTATCCCCAATATATACACGGTAAATAAGAGAGCCTCGAAATTATAACCAATATATACACGGTAAATGAGAAAGCCTACAAACATATACCCAATATATACACGATAAATAAGAGAGCCTACGAACGTAAACCCAATATATACACGGTACATGAGAGAGCTTACAAACTTATACCCAATATAAACACGATAAATAAGAGATCCTACAAACTTATACCCAATATATACACGGTAAATTAATAAGCGAATACACGTATACCCAATATAGGTATATACACGGTAAAAAATAAAAGCCTACAATCTTATACCCAACATAAACACAATAAATGAGAGAGCCTACACACGTATAAACAATGTATAAACGGTAAATGAGAGAACCTGTAAACTTCGTAACAAAAATATACACGGTTAGTGAGAGAACCTACAAACCTATATCCAATATATACACGGTAAATGAGAGAGCCTACAAACGTATACCCAATATACACATGGTAAATGAGAGATCCTACAAACTTATACCCAATATATTCACGGTTAATGAGAGATCCTACAAACTTATACCCAATATATTCACGGTAAATGAGAGATCCTACAAACGTATACCCAATATATACACGGTAAATGAGAGAGCCTACAAACGTATACCCAATATATACACGGTAAATGAGAGAGCCTACAAACTTATACCCAATATATACACGGTAAATGAGAGATCCTACAAACGTATACCCAATATATACACGGTAAATGAGAGAGCCTACAAACTTATACCCAATATATACACGGTAAATGAGAGAGCCTGCAAACGTATACCCAATATATACACGGTAAATGAGAGAGCCTACAAACTTATACCCAATATATACACGATAAATAAGAGAGCCTACAAACGTAAACCCAATATATACACGGTACATGAGAGAGCCTACAAACGTATACCCTATATATACACGGTAAATGAGAGAGCCTACAAACGAATACCCTATATATACACGGTAACTGAGAGAGCCTACAAACTTATACCCAATATATTCACGGTTAATGAGAGATGCTACAAACTTATACCCAATATATTCACGGTTAAAGAGAGATCCTACAAACTTATACCCAATATATTCACGGTTAATGAGAGATCCTACAAACCTATACCCAATATATTCACGGTAAATGAGAGATCCTACAAACTGATACCCAATATATACACGGTAAATGAGAGAGCCCACAAACGTATACCCTATATATACACGGTAAATGAGAGAGCCTACAAATGTATACCCAATATATACACGGTAAATGAGAGATCGTACAAACGTATACCCAATATATACACGGTAAAAGAGAGATCGTACAAACGTATACCCAATATATACACGATAAATAAGAGAGCCTACAAACGTATACCCAATATATACACATAGTAAATGAGGGAGCCTTCAAACTTATACCCAATATATACACGGTAAATGAGAGAGCCTACAAACGAATACCCTATATATACACGGTAACTGAGAGAGCCTACAAACTTATACCCAATATATACACGGTAAATGAGAGAGCCTACAAACTTATGCCCATTATATACACGGTAAATAAGAGATCCTACAAACTTATACCCATTATATACACGGTAAATAAGAGATCCTACAAACGTATACCAAATATATACACATAGTAAATAAGGGAGCCTTCAAACTTATACCCAATACATACACGGTAAATGAGAGAGACTGCAAACTTATACGCAATATATAGACGGTAACTGAGAGAGCCTACAACCTTCTACCCAATACATACACGGTAAATGAGAGAGCCTACAAATGTATACCCAATATATACTCGGTAAATGAGAGATCCTACAAACGTATACCCAATATATACACGGTAAATGAGAGAGCCTACAAACCTGTGCCAAATAAAATTCACGATGAAAGGGCGGCATTTGTTGTATCCACATCTGCTAGAGAACCACCGACCTTAATTTATTTATTTATTCCTAAGTATTTAGTCTAGATATCTTACCACAAAAGTGGAATTAAATCATTTAGTCCTCCCTCTCAAAGTTTCCTGATACTAGTCTATAGTATTATTGTGTCTTTCCTGTGATTCATCTTTTGTGTATTTTTTGAAACAGACTACATGTACATCATAAGTGTTGTTATTCGTACGGATTATAAGGTCTGCACCGTAACAAGATCGAAAGATCCACAGAAAGACAGGTTACCCCTGCACATCAGAAACCATTGGCGGATCCAGAGGTTGCNACCCCCACCCCACCCCGGAAATTTGGAAACCCCCCAGATAGGTCCGCCAGTGTGTATAAGGCACAAATCAAAATTTTACAACGTTGACCTACATATCAAAATCTGTTATCTTTCGAGGTTACTTCCCAGGAAATAGCTTCTTTTTTTTTTTGCCTTTTTAATGTAGGAAATATGAAATTATGGTTATGTGACTCAATATATATTGGTATGAATAGTTATATTGTCTTGAGGATTAAGTACATGGATCTTATTATCAAATTATACCTCTGCTTTAATTTCAATCAATATTTAACCACTCTTAATTTTCTACTTACAAACATAGGTAACCTTCCCAAATCACAGTATATTAAATCATTACATGTAGTTTTTAGTACCTTTAATATTTTATTACAAAAGTTTAAATGGACACTTTCTACATCTGGGGCTTTATGAAACCCCCATATTTCAGACGCATAGCAAAGTATACTGTTGACATGTGAATCAAAAATAGAACAATACGTTTCTACATTCAAACAATGGTTTCTTAAAGATGAACATGATGAAAATAAACCTTTTTTTCCTTGTTCTTCGACATGTTTTGTGTTTTAAAACACTTTTCATTATAATTAAACAACATCCCTAAGTCCTTGAAACTATCAACAATTTCTACAGTATGGTTATTAAATATCAAGTATTCATTATTTCTTATATTGCCCCCGTTTCTAAAAACAACGTTTTAAGTTTTATCAACATTAACCTCCAAACACAACCATATCATCAGCATACATTAATAGGAAAAGATTAAGCACTTGTAAATCAATACTGGGACAATAATCATTAATAAAAATGAGTTTCGAAATCATTTACATACAAGGAAAAGAGTACAGGTGACAAACTTTCCCCTTGTAAGAAACCGGATTTGTTTGGGAATCGGTCGCTCAGCTTGCTGTTAAATCACGCATGATTTTACATTTTCATACAAAGATTTTTTTGATTTTTTTTTTAAATCCTCGAATTCCATATCTTATCATTTGGCTCCACAATTTGCCTCTGTCAATGAAATCAAATGCTTTTCGAAAATCTACGAAACAACTATAAAGTCTGTCCTTACTTTTTAGTTTCTTTTTAATGAGAGTTTGTAAAACAAACATGGCGTCGGTCGTTCACCTTCCTCTTCTAAATCCCATTCCATAATTCTGTTATTTAAAATACTAGTAAATAGTTTACCAAAACAACTGACTAAAGTATTCCACGATAATTATTTGAATTATTGACACATTCTGTTATTTAAAATACTAGTAAATAGTTTACCAAAACAACTGACTAAAGATATTCCACGATAATTATTTGAATTATTGACACATTCTGTTATTTAAAATACTAGTAAATAGTTTACCAAAACAACTGACTAAAGATATTCCACGATAATTATTTGAATTATTGACACATTCTGTTATTTAAAATACTAGTAAATAGTTTACCAAAACAACTGACTAAAGATATTCCACGATAATTATTTGAATTATTGACACATTCTGTTATTTAAAATACTAGTAATAAGTTTACCGAAACAACTGACTAAAGATATTCCACGATAATTTTTTGAATTATTGACACAACCTTTCTTCAAAATTGGTACTATACATGATTGTGACCAAGTTTCTGGGGGGGAAAAGTCCAGATCTAAAAATAGCATTGAACAATCGTTCTTAATATGGCAGTAATACTTCTTTCCCACGAATGAAAATTTCATTAATTATGAAATCCTCACTACAGCTTTTATTCAACTTCAAATTATCAATAGCTTTATTTACTTCTTGAGCTGTGATGTAACCTCCAAGATCCTCGTATACGGGATTTAAATTAACATCTGGTACATCTGTATCCCCGTCGCTACTAACACCCATAATATTCTCTAAAATGAGAGTAAAAGTCATCAATACACGGTGGTCCTGATCAGACTGGTCACGATTAAAATTCTTTAATGATTTTCTATATTCCATGTAAAGATTCTTACACTGTGGAATAATCAATGGTTTGTCAACAGAAACTTTAACACGGCGTCCATCTACCGAGTTCCGAACAGAGTTCTCTCTACATTTACAATACGGTAAAGTACATTCATTTAGTATATGACATATATTGTTCACACATTCATTAACTGCAGCTTGACTATCAAAATCCACATCCATTTCTTCATTAATCATCTCACTACACTCTTGTAATTTGTTCAAAATTAAATGTACATTTTCATCTTTCCATTCAACTAACACACTATTTCCTCTACCGGAAGTAGAATTCTCTGTAACAATGTCCGCATCATTTGTGGAAATGAGTTGACTAGAAGTAATAGTAAAGGAAATGGGACTATGGTCTGAATAAGTATTAAAATGACCAGAATCAAATATGATTATATTTTCCATATGTGAACTATCAGTTAACAAATAATCAATTAAGCTTTTCCCATTTGTATTATACAAAGTATATGTACCAACAGCACCATCTGGGTGTCTCCCATTAACTATTCGTAAACCTGACGACTTGCACATGTCTAGTTACCTTCGACCAAATGTATTAACCCCGTTATCATTGCTATTACGGATAATGCTTTCTGATTCATCGCCATAATCGATCATGTTGTTCAAATTATTTGTAAGCTATCGTGTAACCTATCGTCATGTCTATCACCGGTTCTTGCGTTCAAATCGCCAACAACGTATACATCTCCAATATTCTTATAGTTTGCAATTGAAATAGATCAGTATCATAGTGGTCGTAAAAAACGCTATTCTCTGGAGGAATGTAACAAAATGCAAAAACATATATGGTTCTTTAAAGTACCTGACATATCAAATTTCACCCATACAATACTATCATGGATATTGTCAACAATATTAACTTTGTAACACAATTCAGATCTGTAGAATATAACAATGCCTCCTCCTCTACAGGCTGATCTATGAACAAGAAAGTGATTAAAGCCTTCAAGCTCCAACACATCATGCGGTTTAACCCAACACTCTGATATTGTTGAAATGTCGAATTTTGAAATAACATGACAGAAATCATTTTCATCAAGTTTGTTTATTAGTCCCCTTCACACGTTCCAGGAAAGTACCGATAGTTCACTCTCCTCTATGTCCTATACACTGCCATGGTAAGGTGCGTTGCGTTGGGTTGTTGCGGCACTCTCCGTGACGGATTAGCGATGTGATCGTTGCTAGATGACGCGTGGACATATCATTCCTGTAGCTAGGATGCAACTGGCCGTTACGACTGTTGACCACCTCGCTGTAACCATCGTTGGGTTGTGTTGATTGCCTTTGACCATCAGTTCTCTGGTTTTCGTCGTACAACTGACAGTTACGACTGTTGACCACCTCGCTGTAACCATCGTTGGGTTGTGTTGATTGCCTTTGACCATCAGTTCTCTGGTTTTCGTCGTACAACTG
>NW_018408779.1:240196-241649 GCF_002113885.1 Mizuhopecten yessoensis | reverse complement strand
GTGCTTTAACACAGGGTACAACCTCCTTCTACGGTTCTCTACCGGTGCTGGGTACTGTTTGTGGTGCTTTAACACAGGGTACAACCTCCTTCTACGGTTCTCTACCGGTGCTGGGTACTGTTTGTAGTCCCCTTCAGCTTGTAAGAGTTGCTTTTGACCAGGTAGCTCTATCGGAATCCCGTGTTTAAGGTCATGGCTATTATTAATACACGCGTTTCACGATAAAGACCCAACAAAATGCTTATTTCGCGTTATGCTGTATGAAACACAAGATCGTACAATCCTTACTAACAAAGTTTGAAAGAATTTAATTTTCATTATTTCTGCCTACGTCATGCCGTTACCTGTTTTCTGAAAAAAAACACATCTTCATTTTATTCTTCCTGCACCTTGGAATGGTAAAATTACATATAGTTTTCGAATAGCATATCTTATATGTGTATTGCGCTCCTTACTTTGTGCTGCAGTTTTCCTGCATTTAAAACAAATGAGACTGTCCTCGACGAGGAATTTTCCAGCACGTCCGGTAATATCCTTGTGATAATAACACTCTTTATTCGCACAATACCATATATTTTGTATTTCAGCATCATTTGTTTGTGTTTAAATAATAAATAAAATACTAGTGCCAATTGGAGGCTAAACAATTCATAAATATCATTTAAAATGATATCTTAACTACAAAGCGTAGCTGTGCTGTACGCGCGTACAGGGATTTGTTGACATGATTCCATAGAAGATAAATCAATAGGTATGTTATCAAAATATCAATAAATTGATTTGAAAAATATTTATCACTTAATTAAGGAAAATGATCGCATGCCTAAATATTAAAAAAAATGTATCTGAATGTGGATTCGAACATATACGTTTCACTTGTTCTGGTCATAAGATCGGTCACAGTTTTGAGAAACTTGATCAACTTCATTATTGTGAGCACTTTCCCAAAATAGGACCACTTTTCCGCCAAACGATTTGTATCTGCATATTACATCACGGAATCAAAACGTTTATTCAAAAGTTGGTCCTCGGATGGGAAAGTATTGAAAGTATTTTTTTAAGTCTGGGAAACCCCATCACTTTCATAGATATAGTGAATATGGCTATATTTGCAGTATTATATTAACAATACCTTATAGCTCAACAGTTCAAAAATTCACATTCAATTGGTTTTATATATCTATGCCATGCATTTACTAAAATTAATATTTGTTTCCTTTTTCAAAAATGCCGACTTAGGGAAATACAGGAAGTTTTCCGCCATAGCTCTTTGGCAGATTTTACTATGTCCTTTAACGAGTGAACAAACTGACAAATAATTATAACCGTTTGCTATAATGAGTTCTGTAAATGTTCATGGTATTTTACAGGCCTTAGTTAGGTAGCGACATGGTATTTTATAGCCCTACATGGTATTTTACAGGCCTTAGTTAGGTAGCGACATAGTATTTTA
>NW_018408779.1:237469-240175 GCF_002113885.1 Mizuhopecten yessoensis | reverse complement strand
CCTTAGTTAGGTAGCGACATGGTATTTTACAGGCCTTAGTTAGGTAGCGACATAGTATTTTATAGGCCTTAGTTAGGTAGCGACATGGTATTTTATAGGCCTTAGTTAGGTAGCGACATGGTATTTTATAGCCCTTAGTTAGGTAGCGACACGACACGGTATTTTACAGGCCTTAGTTAGGTAGCGACAGCATTGGCTGATATTGGCTTTATTTGCCCACGGGATACCCTACATAGCTAAATAATACAACCCTGGGATGTCAAGTGGACACTAAAAATGTTGATAGTTCTCTTGATCCCCTCCTCTTGCACTTGTTTCTTAGTCGTCAAAACGTTTTATTACCGCGTACGGTTATCCAAGCGTTTCATTAGGGCATAGGATAGTCTCGTTCAACCAGACTCTTGTTGTCTGCGCAAGCTACGCCGAAAGCGTCTGGTTGAAACTACACATTCGGAACACCTTGGACTGTCATCAAATCAACTGAGGGTGAATGAATGTTGCAATGTCTAAATTATTAAGAAGTCTGATAAACGTATTTTCAAACACACAATAAGGATGCATTATAATTTAACTTTCTACTTTGTTCTAAGACAGTTTAAAAAAATTATACTACAATGGTAAGTAAATTGTAGATATCTCATATAATGGATTGATATTGAGAGAAAAAATCCGGAAAATAATTGATTGGAAACCTGTAAAACAACCGGATTAGACTTATTTCGTGTATGAATAACTCAAAAATTTAAAATGTAACAAATTTATAAAGGATAAGGATTGTGGAAGCTGGTATAGTATATCAGCGGAAACGACTTCATTTCTAATATTGATTAATGACAGTTTTGAAGTGAAAGTTATGAAAGATAAAGATTTGAAAGGGGATTTTTAACATTAGAATTTAGAAATTAAAGGTGGAATTACTAATAATAGTTATATCAATAACTAATTATACAGCAATTTATGGTCTATATTCTGTGGGCCAAATATTAATGGTAAAACAGAAAGCTTTTAATGGCATTAAAATAATAAGTGTTTATTTGGTGGGGATTTCAACTTGCTACTCGGCTCAGATTCATACTTCGCCGAAATACTACAAAGAAATAACCGCCCCAAAATCCTCTTGGACTACATCAAGATTGAATTAATAAAGTGATGTCATTAAATGTCTGAAATTAGAAAAATATTACTGTATATAATATTGATAGAGATATAGCCAATTACACTGTCCCATTTATCCATCAGAATTATGAAAACTAACCTGATAACTGTTGCTCATTCTCGTACCTGGACGTTAGCCCAGAGCCGCATTCATGCAATTGTTCTCGTACTCAAACATGGATATTGTGCTCAACCTTTTAATAGTTTAACATGATTTAAGCGAGTTACAAGGATGTCAGTTGGAGCTCAGAATCCACGCTTAAGCATGAGAAGTTTTCATGAATACGGGACCTGTTCTATATATATATATAGAGTGGATTCGCCAGTACGGATATCAAACTTTCATATAAAATATTTCATTCACATTGCTGTTTTTCGTGCAGTTTTTGAACACTCCATTTTTTTAAATTTTAATTAAGTAATCTTTCTTGTATTGTCTGGTATTTCTTAGCGTTTAATCAATTATATAGCCGACTATAGTTCAATACTGTAATGAGGTGTTTTTCTTCGGGAAAGGAAAACGTTTAAAAGTTTATGAAGCAAAGACGCCTATATTTTGTCCCTCAGATTACGGTTAAGTCAAAGAGTAAAGCTAAAGATCTTGAAATTGAATATCTTTGTATTTTACAGCGTATACGGTAACATATGAATTACCACATAGTCATGTGGGCATATAGTTATACCTTTGTCAGTTCGTCCGTAAGTGCGTCCGTCCGTCCGTCCGCCTGTCAGTAGTAACAAGCTTGTGTACAAGATATCTCAAAAAAACATGAACACATTTATTTCATATTTCCACTATAATATAGTAATAGTGAGATCTACAACACTTTAGATTTGGTAGCCATCGACCAAGCTCACTGGTTTTTTTATTTACTTATTTACTAACATAAATCGGGTTGTTTCTTTATTCTGCAGTCTCGAAAGAATTCATGCGGCTTATTAAAAAGATTAAAAAAAAATATTAACCTAGCAAGTCCACATCTTCCTGTGATAATTTAACTTTAAGGATCTTCATACCACCTCAAACAAACTAAGCGACATAGTCAACAGAAGTCATGGTCCAGTCGCCACAGTTATATCTTAAGTGATATTAAGTGTGTGGTACTGTGTGTACGAGAAACCTACAGCAGGGACAAGGACCGTTAATGTATAACAGGATGGCAGAAATACGTCACGGAATAGTGGCAATAGTTACATCTGCATAGACTGAAACACGTTCTTAAAACAAGTTATAATATTTGTTCAACTTGATATGTTATATCATGTTTTTGATTATTTCGATTAGTAAAATGAGAGATTGACACTTTTGTTTTGTTTTTTGTTTTGATTTTTGATTACTTTTTTACTAATAAAGTTACACGAGTAAATGAGTAAATGTTAGTTTGCAATTAAATTAAATGAGCAAATAAAATAAAATAAAATATATTTGAAAATTATAATAAAACATCATCATGTTGTATCAGATACAAATTTATAAAATGTAACAAAGCTAAGAAATACGCTGTTTAGAAATATCTGTCTATAGTGGTATCAACTTAAAAAAACAACACA
>NW_018408779.1:230784-231179 GCF_002113885.1 Mizuhopecten yessoensis | reverse complement strand
AACAACAGTCCAGAGAGCAAGTGATCGGTACAGCCCCTACCTATAGTAATAAATAATAATAATATAAACATTTATATAACGACTTATCTAATTTGTAAAATTACTCTAAAGCGCTTTACANGATAATAGTATTAGTTATAATTGGTAAACTAAAAAAGGCAAACAATCACCATTATACATTAAGCAAGAACATAATCATCTCAATATGCACATAAATTAATAAATAAAGGATGGTATGTATATGACGTCTGTGCAAAGAGCCTAAAATGCAGACGTGAAGAGGTGGGTCTTCATATCCTTCTTGAAATTGGCCAGGGTATTTGACTTTCTAGTAGTAGATGGTAAGCTATTCAACAACGTGGTCGAAACCCTCTCAAAGCAACAGTTTCCATAAA
>NW_018408779.1:185750-229871 GCF_002113885.1 Mizuhopecten yessoensis | reverse complement strand
CTGGTAAGTACACACTACTGAGAAGCTCATTAAACTATAAATAGATAAATATCTAGGGATCATAGATAAATACATTAATAAATAAATAAAAATTCGAAGAATTCTTTCAAAATTGTTTGTTTGACAGATTAAAGTTTGTTGTTATATAAAAACAATTAATTCCGGTGTCCGATGACAAAGAGGATAACAATAATACGCATAAACAAGCAACCATATAATTTACATTTGAACTTTTTTAGTTAGACATTATATTAAATATATGCAGAAATATGTAATTTTTATAAATTATATAATGGTCAACCATATAGACATGTCGACAAAAATTGAGTACAAAAAGACAATTATACTTAGAGATGTATGGAATTTTTATATATTTTTAATTTCAAAGCAAAGTTTGAAAATCATTACAGTTAAAAAATGAAATTTCTATTGTATCAATTTGAATTTGCAAACATTCCAGTATAATAACTTTTGGTTTTCACAACAGAGTAGTTAAGAATGAACGATTTTTGTACAGCAAGATAAACGTAAGACACACACTTATACAGTATGATAATACATACAGTATGATAATACATATAGTATGATAATACATACAGAATGACAATACATACAGTATGATAATACATACAATATGATAATACATACAGTGTGATAATACATACAGTATGACAATACATACAGTATGACAATACATACAGTATGATAATACATCCAGTGTGATAATACATACAGTATGATACTAACATAGAGTATGATACTACATACAGTATGATACTACATAAAGTATGATAATACATACAGTGTGATAATACATACAGAATGACAATACATACAGTATGATAATACATACAGTATGATAATACATACAGTGTGATAATACATACAGTATGATAATACATACAGTATGACAATACATACAGTATGACAATACATACAGTATGATAATACATACAGTATGATAATACATCCAGTGTGATAATACATACAGTATGATACTACATAGAGTATGATACTACATACAGTATGATACTACATAAAGTATGATAATACATACAGTATGATAATACATACAGAATGACAATACATACAGTATGATAATACATACAGTATGATAATACATACAGTGTGATAATACATACAGTATGATAATACATACAGTATGATACTACATACAGTATGATACTACATACAGTATGATAATACATACAGTATGATAATACATACAGTATGTAAAGGATGACTAACACTGAACCATACAGCTGTTTTGTCTTCCTATAGCTCATCTGTAATACCTTCAACCAAGAATTGGAAATCCAAATCAGTTCTTTTGAAACAGGAGAAGAGGTGCGAAAAACCGCTAAATTTTAATCCATTTTGCAATTTACATAATACTGGTTTAATTCAAATATTTAGTTAAAAAATGTGTGTTATGAACCGATTCACTACCAATTAAAGAAATGTGGCTATCAAGGTTACGGTAAACCTCGGGAACTAAGAAATCTACCAGCAGTGTCTACCACATCATCTGTGTGTGTTGTACGTCCAACTTATAAAGACGTCAATATTTATTATTTCCTATCCAGCACAACACTATTAAATAGCCACTAAAATGACAACAAAACTACGGTATATCTGTTCTATCACCAGCTTATATACCGTTTTAGAAGTATTTTGCAATGTATCCATTGATTTGAGTTAAAATATTTTCTATTATTTAAAGAAGCAGTGAGCGTAATTTCAAATGGTGTAATATTTGAAAATATGTACTGATAAACAATATAATAACAGTTATAAAGACATTATCATGTATTTAAAACTATTTCGAGAATCGGCTATTCCCCTTGATGAATGACGTAGCTAGAGGATTTTGACTCGGTTTCATTTTTGAAGCACAGATGTGATGCATATTTGGAACTCTATTTATATTACTAATTATCTTGACTTTTGATTGTCAAATCAGATAAGCGGGCACGAACTGTCGAAAAGGCAATCGAGATGAAAACTAAAAGTAACAGGCCAACAGAATCCCGAGTAATTCTATAGAAACCAATCTTCTATCAACATTAACTGTGATCGGACTTGACCTTTGACTTTCGGATCTTATATGCAAACTTAATATCTGTATTATTTAATTTCTTGTAAAAAAATCCGTGATTGGAACATAAAATAATTGGAAAAAAAGAATAAAATACTTACTCTCAGTGATGATAACCAGATCGAAATTCTCCTAATTTGATAAAGCAGGATTTAATCCAGATAAATATTGTAAAAGTGTATACTTGAGTTGTATAGTAGAATTCTGTGGTATATTTATCACTGTCAGAGAACAGCAAGTGTTAACGATTTACATTGTAACTGCACAAAGTTCGGCGGTGGTTTGATGGGACAAAAAGGATCATTGTTTGTATCGATGGCCGTGATTGGCTAAGAGGAGTGAGTCATTATAAGTATACGCTGATTCAGCAGAAACAAGTTTGGTAGGTATACGATTCTTTGAAATGGGCAAGTATAATCATGTCTATCATTACTGTTGTATAAACAAATGGCATCCAAAAATGCCTAAGGGCAGGGCCAAATAGTGTCCGCAAACTGTCTCGGGGCAGGGCCAACTAGTGTCTCCAAAATGTCCAGGGGCAGGGCCAGATAGTGTCTCAAAACTGTCTAGGGGCAGGATCAAATAGTGTAAACAAACTCACTAGGGGTAGAGCCGAAAAGTATTCAGAAATTTCCTAGGGGTTGGACCAAATAGTGTCCCAAACTCCTTACGGTCAGGGATAGCTTTACCTTTTTTGAAATAATTTAATTTAACAATTAATACAGTGATCAGACCTATAGCCAGGGTCAATGCTTGTATAGATTAGATAAAAAGACTTTCTGACACAAAGACCAAGTCTAGGCGGGCCTTTTTAACTAGGTTCTTTATTCTCCATGTATATCTCCTAACACGTCGATGTTGATCTCTTAAAATGTTATCAACAGGAATCGTTCAAGTTATGTGGTACAGGTGATACAGGACAGATCGCGTGACATGAAGAACAGGTATGGTAACATAGCGCTGATTGTCCAACATGAAGTGAATAGCTGGAGGTATAGTATTTAAAGGTAACTTATACAATATTTAGAATCGAACAACACCACTCAGGTTAAAAAAATACAAACGTATTAACTGCAAACAAAAATAATGTGTTAAATATATTTTATATATATAGTACACATAGGGAGTCAGAAGTCTGCTCAGAATTCTATGTTACTGGATTACCGACTATTTAAGATAATAGATAAAGCTTTATTGACACATAGTTATCAGAAATTAATATGTTTGAAATAATATAATAGCATGTTACCCAATCTTTCCTTGCAATTATATTAATTTATATAAAGATGTGTAATTATGGCACATATGACCTTCGGCAGAACACAATATATGGACAAGATGTAAGTCTGTCAACCCAAGCTCTACATGTAATAACTTGGTGGTGTTGCACAAACCGCTTGGACAAAATATTAAACCTTTAACAAGGACAGCCATATTTACCCACTAGGATACGGAAATGACCATATCTGTGCCGTTAGTCTTCGAGTAGGCGAGCAACACAAATTATAAACACACATGTACATGTAGCAATGTATATATCGGGAATAACACATATAACACAAACACACATGTATAAAGCTAACTGGAAAATTCTGAGTAATAGAAAAAGATAGGGCCGATATATAAGGAGATGTGTAAGGATGGATCTTGATTTAACTCAATGGCCGGTTGATCTATAAATCATTGTGTACGAGTGGGTCATAACGAAACTCAACTTCAAAAGAGGCTGTATGAGAATGGGTAGTATTTTTACTCTGGGGGATACATTATTAAGTATGTGGGCATAATTCAAACTCAATGGGCGGATACGTGCGTTTCTGTGGGAGAGTGTGTCATAGTTAGACGAAAGTGTCGAGAGGGGGGTCATACTACACATGAATACGACTGGGTGGATTTGGAACTTGTAGAAATCTCGAAACCCTCCCAGTCAAAACCCATAAAAAATGTCTTTGCCAACCACAGCATATATATGGATCTTGTCATTTGATATGAATATAAAATATGTTTTTAGATACATACACATGATTTCAATTACTGTTATATATACCAATGCATGCTTACACTATCAATACACGTATACCGATTATGACCGACGACTGTATAGCTGCAGGAATATAAAACCATAATTTACTTATATTGATAGACTTTTGATTCTGTATTAACTGTACTCCGTGTAAATATCAAGACAAAATTATATGACTGATTCACCTTCCTCTACCCAGTTGTACTGCATATCAGTAAAAATTGTTATGAAAACATATTGGGTTTTTTGTATTTTTGTATTTAAGGTTCAAATTGAATTTTATCCTCCCGTCATCTTTTGGGAGGGATGCCAGGGTTGGGATGCCCAGGGTTCATCCCTCTTACATAATGTAACCTAACGCAGGAGGCCTCTTTCCCTTCATTCTTTCATTCTCATTCATTACAATAATAATATTTACTTTGATCAAATGATATATTAAATTACATAAACCATTCCTTCCGTTCATATTCAAATATTGACAGTGCATTCATAAACACATTTATATGCCAAAAATTCTGCTTTATTGATTTGGGATTGCTATTATTTTCCTCAAATTTAGACACGATACACCGAATTCAAATTACTGAAAATGATGTTGTTTTTCATGTGTAATTTCGAATAACTCAAAAAGAATGTCTGGAGGAATAGAAAATATACAAATATGAATGTACCTTACTGCCTACCAATTTAAACATATATACAAGGAAACATATATACATATGTTGTAAAAAGTTGTAAAAAATTGTTGTCCATTCCTTTTTAATCATTTGATGAATAAGATATGTTTTAAGTAGATAAGTAACTTCACTTATAAAACTTAATTCTTTTACAAAAAAACAAATCCAATAATAATAATAAGTCGAGGTTCTTATATACCACTTTATCGCAACCTTGTTCGTAGGTCGTCTCAAAGCGGTTCACAATTTATTATCCGTGGTTATAGGGTCTTTGCAACCAGCCAATAACTTTCTCAACTCCCTGGGGAACATACAGCCAGTGCTGCCATTTCGGCGCTCACAGCTAGTACTCTACATTCTAGCACTGCCCAAACACGTACTCAATTACAGCTGATTAGACTGGAACAAGCGGAGTAAAGTATCTTGCTCGAAGATACAACACAACGCAATGATTTTGTAGGATATTGTATATATATACACACACACACACACACACATACAAACAAACAAATAACAAACTAATACCCATAAACAAGATACTACAAAATTTACATATACACTTTTTCCAATTAGTCAATATATAGAAAATATATGAAGAAATATGTTATTTCATAAACAAGTGTAATGGTCAACTTTAGACATGTCAGCTAAAATTGAGTACAAAAAGATAAGTTAAAAAATGAATATTCTATTGTATCAATTTCGTTTAGCAAACGTACCTCTTTGGTAACACGACATAGATCAATAAGAATGCGCTTATAAATATGATGAGAACAATATTTTCGTAACGAAATTTACCGTCGATGCATTTTTTGTATCATACATTCCCATCGTTTGTTAAACAGGATGATAGGGAAAAATATGTAATTTTGTTTAAGATATTAAGGTATGAAAATAATGTTTTTATATTATTTTCAATTATATTTATATTTTTTTGAGACGGACTCTCGGCATATAAATACACAATGATTAGGCTGCGATGTTAGTGTAAATAAATAAGTTCCTGTATAATTCTCTCCGGAAGTGTATGGAGGAGTGTTATTTTACACAAAATGTCTAATTAGTGAAAAACAATAAAGCAATGTCCTTAGGCTAATAACATCAGTTTGAGAAGCTCCAAATGTTGAACAAGAGAAACGGAAAAACATGAAAGCGTAATTAAGAAATTCACTCTTTGAAGGCGATTGATTTATTATATAGCAAAATGAACGTAGGACACACACGTAATACATACAATTTGGTAGTACATACAGCATGTCAAGAATGAATTACACTACACAATAAAGTTGTTTGTCCATCTAGAAATCATCGGTAATACTAGCAATCAAACAGGTGGAAATCCAAATAGGGCTTAACAACTTTTGAAACAGTGGGGGAGTTGTGTAAAACCACTCAACTCTATAACTATTTCGAGATCTGGGTTTTTCATGAAGTTTGAACTCTATGTTTTTACGAAGTACATGTTAGGTATAACATTTTAAAGTCCATGAGAATTGAAGTGGGAATATATTATTTATGTGGTAAGTAAAGTAAATCTGAACATTGTGGAACAATGCTATTGCCCTTGATGAATGACGAAGTCGGAGCATGATAACTCGATTTTATTTTTGAGGCACAGGTTTGATGCAGATTGTAAAACTCTATTTATATTAATAATTACCTTGACCTTTGATCGTCAAATCATAAAAGTGCGCACAAAGTTTTGAAATTACATCAGGAATGAAAAATAAATGTTACAGGCCTACAGGATCCCGAGTAATTGTATGGAAACCAATATTCTATTAATTATAACTGTGACTGACTTTGACTATCGTACCTAGTATGCAAACACAATTTGTTTTAATTCTTTGTATATTAACTTTTGATAGATATTCAATAACTGAAGGAAGAATAAAATACTTACTCTCAGTGATGAAGACATAATGCTTATCAGATCGAAATGAGTTAAGACAGGAAATAATCCAAATAAATCTTTGAGAAGTGAATGCTTAAGTTGTATTATCACTTTAAGAGAGCAGTAAATGTAGCTACACGGAATTCGGCGGTGGTAAACTGGGGCAAAAACGATCAATAATTGTATAGAGGGGGGTGTCATTATATATATACAGCTATAACACGGCTGGCAGAGTTACGATACCTTGAAATGAGCAAGAGTAATCATGTCTGTAATTGCTATAAAAAACCCACATAAAGTGGGCTAAAAAGGACAGGGCAAAATAGTGTCCCCAAACTGTCAAGGGGCAGGGCCAAAAAGTGTCCCTAAACTCCCTAGGGGCAGGGCAAAAGAGTGTTCCCAAAATATCTAGGGGCAGGGCCAAATAGTATTCTTAAACTCCCTAGGGGCAGGGTCACAGAGTGTATCCAAACCCCATAGGGGCAGGGGCAAATAGTGTGGCCAAACACTCTAGGGTCAGGCCCAAATAGTGTCCCAAACTCTCTAGGGGTATGGCCAAATAGTGTCCCCAAACTTCCAAGGGGCATGGCCACATAGTGTCCCCAAACTCATTAATGGCAGGGCCAAAATATAAAACTTTTCCTTAAGGAGCGACTTTTTAAATATAGACCAAAATATATGCTTATGTCTTTTACATTTATAACAACTCAATCTTCGAAGAACCAGGATGTGAAGTCCAAAGATTATTTAATGAGATAGTAATAGTGAATCTGTTTCATTTCGAATTATTTTTATTTGCCAAATAAACATTCCCCTTTAAGGTTCTAAGTTGGTGACAAAATTCTTAGGTATTTGTTTAAAATTAATCATACGGTAAGTTATTTCAAACGTGTATCAATCTAGGGGAAAATCTCATAATGTTACCACTTCGAAAACCTCTTCGTTAAAAAAGAATATTAAATCGGTAAAGCACTTTTTAAAAATATCGACTGCACAAAACATCTCTTTAACATTGTGGTATGGTTTGTTTTGTATTCATGAGATTAAAAAAATCTAATTATGTTTTTCGTAGTACTTTTTTATTACACCAGATATTCATCCCAAAAATAACCCGGTGATTTTGTTCAAATTGTTTCAAAGTACACGTCTCAGCATAGCCAAGATGAGTTTATGGTTATATCAAAAATCAGGAGTCCCCATATTTGCTTTTTACAGACTAAACTAACACCCAGGGGTCACTTGAAATATTTGTAGAACTATCTTATATCACCCATAAGTTTTTTCTGGTTTTCGAATACATGTGTCCAAGATGGACCAAAGCTTGAATTTTTGCAATCTCATAATCTTCAAAAAAAAATTAACAAACAAATATATTAATGCATACATGCTTGCATGTTACCATTTTGTTACGATCTTTGGCATAAAATAAATAAATAAATGCTGGCATCTTAACATTTTATTATGATCTTCTGCACACATAAAATTAAATTGATTAATGCTAGCATCTTATCATTTCATTATAATATTAAGCATAAATAAATACATGCTGGCATCTCACCATTATGTTATGATTGTTGGCATTAGTATGAATGCAAGTATTTATATAGACTTGGTTTACCCCTGTCGTCCGAAAAAAGGCAAACCATCGCAATATCCATTTCTTAACATTGTTAACAAACAACTTATTTTTATATCATTTTACAGTATGTATTTAAAGTCATAATTAATTCACCATTGGACTGAAAATACTGCATTGGTATGCATTCAAAGGTTCACACATTTCTAAAATTTAACAGTTAGTTTGTGATCGCTTTTGGGTACTGATCAAATTTCAATCCTATCTCATTACCTGTGTCCAGAATAGGGAGAGAAGTAATTGAGAAAATGTCTATTTTGTTATCAAAGACACAGTATTCTGAAACTGCAGTCGTACGTAAGCATGAATTCTGTACTAAACCTAAATGTCAAGTGGAAGCATTGAAAACAGTGTAAGGTTTTATTGTTTTCCAAAATTCTTAGAAAATTGACAAAATGTGAAGTTTTATTAATTAATTACCGGAGCACGAAGACAATTTCATTAATAAATATACATACATGTAAATAGTCATAACATACATACAGGACATTTTAAGGTCCAATTATCTTCCATTAATTCGTCTCAGCAAACTCATGACTTATAGGGATATCAACAAAGAATATAGAACAAACACGCAAGCAATGACTGAATCTATGCGATCGCCTTTAGATGGATTAAATTGGTCATATTGAGAAAATCCGAGGAACATTTTCTTCCTTTATGCCAGCAAAAATTGCACCAATCCCCAATCGTTTATGTTATAAATGGATACAAGCTGAAGCGTATCAATAATTGCTTGTAGCTCCGCGTTTGTCTAGACAGGCAAACGCAGCCCATTTATTTGTTCAGACATTTATTTTTGAGATCAGCGCTTATTTATTAGACAAGTCTGGGCTTATCAATGCAATAAAACACGTTCCCACAATAAAGTAAGTTGATCAATTTAATGTCAATAAACGTTAACATGCATTCTATCACGCTAACATGCATTCTATCATGCTAACATGCATTCTATCATGTGTAATGTTGTTAGAGTGGGCACATCCTTACCACATGTACATAACCACTTAACATGAACAAAATTAACACAGCTTCAAATAGAAAATTTGATTTAAACATTTTTAGCTGCAAAGTCCATACCTTATACTGTCAGCAAGCCCACTCTCCTCAGTTCTAGAGACTGTTTAATGAGTATACCACTTAAATTCCAATACAGCTCAAGCATTATTGTGTGATTTTTATTCATAATACAAGAACTATGAAAAATGTTTTTCGTCTTAAACTGATCTTTTGTGGCCCAGATGGGAAAGCGTAGAGTGTCGTAATGTGGGAGGTTACCCGAAGAATACATGTACCGTCATGATCGGGCAGGTGACACGGTACTTATTCTTGTCCGATAATGGAATCGAACCTCCGTCGGCTTGGTGAAAGGTATATGTACCTACCACCAGCTTCACACGAACCTACCAAAGCACTGATGGATATTTATCTACAAAACTTATATATCTTCGGTGTTAATGTCCAACATGACATTTTATATGTTATCAAACAAGATTAGATATATACGGGTACCTTGATCAGGTATGATTTAGCGGTTTTTATTTAAATAACAGAGGTACCTTAATCATGTGTTAATAAGTGGTGTCTATTTTAATGACAGATGTACCTTAATCAGGTATTATTTAGTGGTTTCTATTTTAATGACAGATGTACCTTAATCAGGTATTATTTAGTGGTGTCTATTTCAATAACAGAGGTACCTTAATTAGCTATTATTTAGTGATGCCTATTTTGATCACAGAGGTACATTGATCCGGTATTATATAGTTGTCTATTTTGATCACAGAGGTACATTGTCCAGGTATTATATAGTTGTCTATTTTGATCACAGAGGTACATTGGTCAGGGCCCAGTTGTTCAAAAGGCGATTAGCTTGATCAGTGATTAGTGCAAATTTCAATGTATGTGTATCTTTGAAACACAAATATTGACCGAGTTAAAACTTTCCAGATATCAAGTGTTTAGTAGAGTTAGTTTACGTGTACAATTTCGAGGTTTTACCTTGTATATTGACGAAATTATTAAAGGTTGAAAAATGTCGTTTAACAGTGATTAAGCTAATCGTCTTTTGAACAACTGGGCCCAGGTATTATTTAGTGGTGTCTATTTTGATCACAGAGGTACATTGATCTGCTGGTGGATATTCTATTCCCGAAGATTTTGGTGTCAATCAGTCCTGTTGAAACTTGTTGGTGGCAGGCGAAGAGCTCTGGACAACCATGGGTAGATCGCCGCCATACTGATGGACCTGTCGAAGGTTTCTGCCTCGTAACTTTTTGGTTGGGAAGCTGAAGGCCTATTGCTCGAGCAGAGGCTCAGTCAACCGGGTACTAAGCTACATGAGCAGCAGGAAACAGGTAAAACTGGCTCGAGGTTACTGGCTGAAGTGCTAAAGGGGTACTCAAGGGGTCTATACATGTACTCCGCCCGCTGCTTTTTGATAGATTTATAAATAATTTGAATGAACAGTCGTCTAAACTGTATAACTATGTAGACGATGATACTGTTAGTGCTTCGATTAAGACCCTTATGTTTTACATATCAATATGGAAAATGACTATAGAAATTTCATGATAGTAGTTAAACTTTTAGGTGTTGATTTTTATTCTTCTAAAGCTGCGAAGTACACACATAAGATTTATGTAGGAAAACCTCGCAACAACTATCAATTTAGAAGCGAATTGGATATTTTATTTGACACAATTGTATTCTATATATACAAAAAATAACACATTCTCTCACACTCACATACGCACATTCAAAATAACAATTAGTCATCATCCCAATCCTTCACCTGATTTCATCATCATCATCATCATCATCATCATCATCATCATCATCATCATCATCATCATCATCATCACCATCATCAACAACAACAACAACAACAGCAACACCGTCATCTTACGCCATTGCCATTTTTATCGTAAATAACAAAATATTTCCACAAGGTAGTCTTTAGATTTATCTCTATTTTATTATTTCAAATTTTAATTACTGTCCCTTAGTGTAGCATTTCTGTTCTATGAGAAGTGGGAGAAAGATGAAAAAGTTTTAAGGTTTATACATAATATTTACCATCGTATGTCATTGCCACTACATAACCCTACCAAACTCAGTTGGCATTAATAGAGGCTACGTATGTGAATGCCATTGACCGATCGTTGACCTTATCATTATTATGACGTAATAACTGTTACGTTGGAAAACATTGACCCTTCCAGGGCGATGCCTGTTCCATTCATTGAGCAAGTATACAAGATACATACATAATTTGAACTAAATGCTAAATAATAAGTGTAGTGGGGGTTTTTATGAGATGAACTGATTCCAAAAATGGTAAATATAAGCATTGAACTGCTTTCAGTTGGAATTCATAGGCAATATGACTTCCAACTAGACGAAGCCGAATCCAAAATGAAGCGCTTTCGCGCGTCATTGAATTTGCCTTTGTCTGATTGGCATTCATATTGCCTATGAATGTCAAATGATCACAACTCATTCTTCAAGCACTTACTGAGTATTACCAATAGTGATGGGTTATATCTGAGTAGCCTGAAGAACCAGAGTTGTGACGTTTGTAACATTACAATCGAAGTTTCTTCTAAGTATATCCTTAACCTTGTAAATATAAAGATATCAAACTATTGAAAGAAAATACTGCAGAGGTATCCAGGGTTAACACTATGAAGTATGGACAGGGGCATGACAGAAGTCAAATTATGGAATGGTAACGCATCATTTCCACAGATATTTGAATTCTTCTTGAGTATATTATTCTTTATGCTTCTTTGTTTATTTGAAGTTGAATTTCATATCAACTCGGTTCCTTTGCTGATTTGTTTGTATCTGAAGTGTCTCGGGGGCCTCGGTAGGAAGGGGAATCCAAATCACTTAGGAAACATAGGATGTGACACTTTTTCCGTTCATTGTAATGGGATTTAAAGCCATCGCTGAATAAGCTATCTGTAATTACCCTGTATCATATGACATTATAATGTTTTATACATTTATATACATATGCTTGTCGCAATAATAGTTCACAAGAGCTTAAGTTTATATGTATGCGACTCTAAATAAAGTTTCTTGTATCTTGTTTTTCCTTATTCGTTATTTCTGGCCTCTGACAATGATCTATTATATATTCAAATGATTTTTCTAGCAAGGATTATGGTAATATTTTTCAGGACTTCAGGACATTGCATTAACTCTTTACACAAAGATCTTAGCACCACGCCATACTGTGATTCCCCTGACAAAGGAAGATAACTTTGAACCAAAAGTTATCCTTGTTCACAATTTGGAAATGTTTACCATGACGTCACCACGGTATCCTCGATCTGTAATGGTAAGTTTTGACCAAAGTTGATGCAGCTTCTATATAATAACATATTATAACTACATATATTTTCCTACTGAATTCCTATGATATGTTGATATGTACAAATTCTATCTGTTTTTCTCATATCAAAAAGAGTTGGTTTATAAGGTAAGAAGCATTCATATTTATTTTACTGAACCAAATTCAAATTAACAGTGCTGTTTTGTTTGAAAAAAAGGGTAAAAGTCCAGACATTTCTTGATATTGTCTTTAGCATCGAAATGTCTGTCTAAGACATAAAATGTATGAACTGTAAAACGTAATAGCAATTATAGATAATAATAGAATTTTATGATTAATTATGATTTATTTTCAACACATAAAAAAAAATGAAATTGAAAGTGATACAATAAAACGTAATGTAATGAATAGTTAGGGTCAAACAGGCTAACAGTAGAATTTCGAAAAGAGTTTTGGTGTATGAATATAATACCGAAACCCATGTATCACAACGTGCATGTTAAGTAAAGGCAACTTGACGAAGTCCCAGCGAAGATCTACACTGTCCTTATTATACAAAAAGGACCGCTCTTTTGAGGGCTATGTAAACCTGCCAGAAAACTATGAATAGGGGATTTTACTGCAAAAAAACAACGCCTTTAATACAACATTTCTAAAGGAAACCCTTGCTTTCCGGTACTTTTTTTTAAAATAATCAGGAATTTATCTTTTTATCAACACACAACTGTCACACCTAAATAGCAACAGCACTACATAATACTTACAAAACTAGAAGGAAGTAATGTTCAGTAAACAAGTCAGTTTTAAATGGAAATTTACTATAACATGATTATCGGTCGGGATTTTCACCGGCCTTGACTCAAGACCTTAACATCTTAAAAGATATCTCCCGACATGAGTGGTCTGGTGATCCTGGTTACATAATAAAAAAATATCTTTGATATGGAGGTCTACTTATGACGTTACATTCATATCATAATCAAATTATACAAATCACATCCGTTGAGTCATGTGTGACGAAATAAAAATATCTTAATGCATATATCAAATATTTACGGATTGTCAAAACCAAAAACGTACAACGTTAAACGAGCGATTACATTGCTGCATTAAATAGTATGGGCCAAGCGTGCCAGTGAAACGTAAAAATTACACTGTAATTATACAATTCTACATACACAATGTAATTATAAAATTCTACATACACAATGTAATTATACAACTCTACATAAACAATGTAATTATAAATTCTACATAAACAATGTAATTATAAATTCTACATAAACAATGTAATTATAAAATTTTACATACACAATGTAATTATAAATTCTACATAAACAATGTAATTATAAAAGTCTACATAAACAATGTAATTATAAATTCTACATAAACAATGTAATTATAAATTCTACATAAACAATGTAATTATAAAATTCTACATAAATATTATAACTATCTTATTGTGCGTATACGCTGTAAATATATATCAAATATTTACGGATTGTCAAAACCAAAAACGTACAACGTTAAACGAGCGATTACATTGCTGCATTAAATAGCATGGGCCAAGTGTGCCAGTGAAACGTAAAAATTACACTGTAATTATACAATTCTACATACACAATGTAATTATACAACTCTACATAAACAATGTAATTATAAAAGTCTACATAAACAATGTAATTATAAAAGTCTACATAAACAATGTAATTATAAAATTCTACATACACAATGTAATTATACAACTCTACATAAACAATGTAATTATAAATTCTACATAAACAATGTAATTATAAATTCTACATAAACAATGTAATTATAAATTCTACATAAACAATGTAATTATAAAATTTTACATACACAATGTAATTATAAATTCTACATAAACAATGTAATTATAAAAGTCTACATAAACAATGTAATTATAAAATTTTACATACACAATGTAATTATAAATTCTACATAAACAATGTAATTATAAAATTCTACATACACAATGTAATTATAAAATTCCACATAAACAATGTAATTATAAAATTTTACATAAACAATGTAATTATAAATTCTACATAAACAATGTAATTATAAATTCTACATAAACAATGTAATTATAAAAGTCTACATAAACAATGTAATTATAAAAGTCTACATAAACAATGTAATTATAAATTCTACATAAACAATGTAATTATAAAATTCTACATACGCAATGTAATTATAAAATTCTATATAAACAATGTAATTATAAAATTCTACATACACAGTGTAATTATAAAATTCTACATACACAATGTAATTATAAATTCTACATAAACAATGTAATTATAAAATTCTACATAAATATTATAACTATCTTATTGTGCGTATACGCTGTAAATACAAAATTTCTCATATTCACGGTAATGAAATCGAACATATACAATTTTTATACAATTGTACATAAATAACATATTAGAAATTGTACATGTAGACTTTCTTTATATACTTTTACATAAACAGGATAAGTATAAAGGTATTTATAAACATTTTATTCATGAAATTATGCACCGTTATCTTAAAAATGTTGATATACACTGGCATTATAAAAATATTCATATACACTGTAATAATTGTTTTTTACAAAATCAAAATTATGAAATTGTACATTGACGTTGTAATTATAAAATTCTTCATATAAATTGTAATAGAATTGAAGATATACAATATTAAATACAATAGTAAATATATAATATATTATTTAACTTGTACATGCATAAACTATAACTGTACTCATACACTGTAATTATAAAGATCTACACTTACACTCTAATTATGAAATTGTATATATACACTGTAATTATACAATTGTAATAAAAACATGTTCATAAACGATGTATTTATTAAATTGTAGCATACAATTGTACAAAACACTGTAATCATATAATTATACATAAACACTTTAATCGTAAAATTACACAAACACACTGTTATTATAATAGTGTACGCATACGATCTTATTATAAAATGAAAATATACATTGTTATACACAATTGAACATAAACACTGTAATATTTAATTGCTCCAGAGCTGCTTAGCTGGGACAGCACTATCTATACAAAACTATGTACTTATACGTGCAAACAAGTAAAGACCGTTATAATGCAGTTGGAATAAACCATTTGCACTATTGTTATTGAAGAAAGATATTTTTGATTTTATAAGAAAGTCCTCAACTTTCTTATAATAAAGAATAGTATCATTATTAATGAAATGATTATAAAATGAGATTTAATATTTTTAGTTAGACAGTATGATGTTACATATGACACATTATTATAAAGGAAATATATATACATATCATTATCAATACTACTGTATGCTATTTTTGGTCAGAATAAAAACAAATCGCTATTTGTGAAATAGGATATTTTCAGGAAGATGGTAATGCTAAATATATTAAACAGGATATTATAAGTAAAAGATAACAATTTTGTTTTGTTTTCTTGTAGATGTTTGTTAACAAAAAGAGAAGAAAAGTCATTCTAGGAGGAATTATAATAAGCGCTGTTCTGATGACCTTGCGAAGTGCTCCTTTAAAAGATCAAACAGCTGAAACGTTAACCCGTCCTGGTCTTCGATCGTTTATGCAACAAGGAGAAAGGATAGGTATACCATTTTTGATTCAACCGAAGCTAAAGTGTAATCAGGAATCTGAGAGAAGCACTGTTATCACAGTATTAAGTAAAACGTCAAATTTGCCACAACGCGAAGTCATACGACAAACATGGGGTTGTTCAAAGATGCAAATAAAATACAATTTTCGTCTGTTTTTTGTAATCGGAACAGTAACGGATGTGAGTAGTTTGAACAATGAAGTGTTTCTCTATGGAGATATAATACAGGTAGATATCCCGGAAAGTTATTATAACATAGTTGAGAAAACAATCGCAACTTTCCAATGGGTGACTGAGCTCTGTTTTGAACCACGATTCTTCTTCAAAATGGACGACGATGTCTATTTTGACCTTGAATTTCTCAAAATAATCCAAAACAATGACACATACTTGTCAGATGACGTAATTCATGGAACGTGTGTATATGGTGTGCCACCATACAGATACCTTGACGCAGAGGGGGACAAATTTAAAGTTTCTATTGGCGAGTATCCTTTTAATACTTATCCGCCATATTGCGGAGGCCCCGGATATTTTATGACGTCACACACTGCAAACAAAATGTACCTCATGATGAAAACAACCCGTAGCTTTAAATTCGAAGATGTCTATGTCGGAATGGTGGCATGTCTATTACAGATATCTGTAGAAACAATCGATAATTTTGTTTACGAAAAGAAAAATATTACCAGGCTTCTACAGAAAGTGAAAGTAAATGGTTTCCGGGTTGTTCACGGATTAACGCTAGATGATGTTCAATACCTTTGGGATAGCCGACACCTGGAATACAATGATAGACACGCTTAATCCTTCTCATCTTCAAAGAATGTTGTTTGTAGGATGAACGTAAGACACATTTGATTGTACCAATAAAATTTGATACAGATTAACATGATTTACACTGCGCCAAACAACTGTTTCATCCGTCTTGGACTCATTGGAGATGATAGGAGGCCAAAAAATGATGGAAATCTCAGTTGGTCTAAACTGATGTTTAAACAGAAGGAGATGTGTATAAAAACCTTGAGTTGTACGAATCTAAAAATTAAGAGGACTGCTGCTCAATTTCAAATAATAATAATTAGTGGTTCTTATATACCGCTAAATCATAACCTTGTTCCTAGTTTTACTAGGAAGTTTACTTCATGCATACACATGTGTACAGCTGTCTGTGTTATCTCAATCAATTTTTGATACATAATGAATGGATAACAATATGAATTAGCATAGTAACTCATTAATATAATGTGTTACTGGAATATAATAATGGAAGAGGGAATGTACCGAAATCAACTTACCATCATACCCACTTTCATTTTACAAGTTACTTTTATTGATATATGCAGTAGACTGTGTATTTAGTACCAAATTAATTGATAATATCAATTATGAATAAACTATTTATTAATACCATGTGTGTAAATATATGTACGTATATTAACATACAATGAAATATAGGGGAAAAAATTGTGTATCATATCAACACTGTTTACTTGAAAGGTTAATATTTACATACACATGTATACAGCTGTCTGTATTATCATATATAATAATGGAAGAGGGAGTGTCAACAGAGATACATATCTAAGAAATACATATCTAATATTCATGTGTGAAAGATATACTTATATTTATAAAATATTATAAATATGACATAATAAATAGTGTTACTTATCTACGCACATACACATGTTTATATACAACTGTCTATATTATTATTTATTTCACTTTTTTAATTCATAATGAATGAATTTGAATAATAACATGAACTAGCTTAGTATTGCACTACCAGATACATTTTAACGGCCCATATAGAGGGTTATAGCTAATCCTTCAAAAATGTATGACGCAAAATTATAAGATCTTGCATATCTTTATTTTTATTCCATCATGGATCCCATACCGTGAAATTTGTACATATATATGTCTATGTTAATTGAATGTTTTGTACATTTTTGTTTGTGTGTGTTGTCATATATATATATACATACATGTAACTCTTATGCATGTTTATGTACATTTGTCTTTGATACAAGAATAAAATGTTTAAATAGTAAAATGTTAGTTCCCTTTCCTCGATGCTGTATATATACATCGTTAGTATTAGTAGTTGTCATTATTTTATTATTTGTAGCATTGTATGCGCAATATTAGCTACTTGGTCACGTAATCACGTACGGGTTGTCTCCCATCAACCCCTGGGGGTCAGTCAGGGCTGATATGTGCATACCATCAAACTTCTATCCAATACTGATAATGCTAACTCAAACTGAACTACTTCCAATGGTAATTATACAAATGTTGGCCCAAAATATGATTTCCCTATATATACTATAGTAAAGTTTACCCCCTCCCCAGGGGGAAATGTGAGACCCCAGGGTCATGAAATTCACCAGTTAGGTAAAGCACATTACGACCCTTCCATCTATGAAGAGTATTTGATTCTACCATATCTTGGTATTGAGAAAAAGGTATTTGAAATTTCAGTCAATTCGACCCTTTTTGGCCCCACCCATCAGCCCCGGTGGGTCAGTCAGGGCTGATATGTGCATACAATCAAACTGCTATCCAATACTGATAATGCTAACCCAAATTGAACTACTTCCAATGGAAATTAAACAAATGTTGGTCCAAAATGTGATTTCCCTCCATAAACTATAGTAAAATTTACCCCCTCCTAAAAGTGAAACGTGAGACCCCAGAGTCATGAAATTCACAATTATAAGTATCATATAAATGTAATGAGATATGTGTGTTTACAGTTGGATTCGGATATAAAGAAACAGGTTTATATGCACGCAAGAGGTTATCGTAGGGCGAATTTCAAACCGCAGAAATACGATATCATTGGGTTTAAACGCAATATAGATTACTCATTTATAGTAATGATTAGAATGTTGTTGGAAAATGTTTTTGATTCAGAATATGTACCAGTACTTGTATTCCAAAGAAGCTTATTAAATAAAGCATGAATCTACCTTCTCTCCTCGGCTGGAAAGAGTTAGTTAGAAGTTTACGGACAGCTGCCGCTAACACGTATACAGTTACATATTTCTTCATTTCTTATTCAAAATGCACGAAAACACCGTCTTTTGTCAAATTCTCGATATAAAATGTCTTGATACAAAAGACTTTTGTGATAAGTTTATAAAAAAACATTTTCCCGCTAAATTGTCCCTTTAACAAGTGGATATTAATGAGATATTTATGTTGTAATTAGGCCGAGGAGATTTTCGTAACGTGTAGTAGTGTTTGTACAGAATGTGTTTGGTATTTAAAAACTGACAGGTAACATCAACTGAGAAAGTTAATATAAATGTAGACAGGGAAATATCAACTTTCGGGATCAAATGTTTTAGTACTTTGCAAAGCCTCGTGCATAACCTCATAAAATTTCCCTACGTTGGAAATTACTCTAATAATACAATAAAAAGGATTTGTTACAGATGAAGTCATTTCTTCCAGCAAAATAATTAATGTGACACTGTACGTTTCACAATGATGCTCTTTTATACAACACTGGTGTGAAGTTCTGTGTCCTTAAAAATATATCTTATAGGTCCATTTATTTACAATATCTAACGATTAAAAAAAATGCATGCCTTCGATATTAATTTTCTTTTGAATAATACAAGTTTACATTTGTATTTATTATTTTAAAAAATTATACCATATATATTATTAGACTTGTTTGTATCACGATTGTATTTGTTTGATTTAACAAACCAAAGTTGATTTTACATTAAGCAATATTTATACGGCTCCATTTGTCAATTTGATTTTTCATTTAACAATCCTACTATGTATATGCGGACAGTTAATTTGTTAACAAGACCTGTATGCCAAACCCTATCAAAGGCCTTGCTTATATCACAAAATATAAACCTAACTTCTTTACCTGTGTCTATTTTTTTATATTTCATGATAAATAGATAATAGTTGCTTTACAGTGGAGTCACCTGGTCTAAAGCCGGACTGATTGTTCGATAAAATGTTATTAGACATAGATAGTTGTATAGGTATTTAAATAAAATATTTTCAATAAGTTTACAAATACAAAAGGTAATAGAAATTGGTCTATAGTTAGCAGTATTACTCCTAGAGCCACTGCCTTTGAAAATAGCATTAACATTAGTCATTTTCCAGGAATTTGGCAGAAGACTAGAGTCTAGAGTTTTGTTAAATAATAGTTTAAGTGGCAGAATAAGATATGGTGCTAACTTTTTAATAACTTTAGGAACTAAGCCATCAGGTCCAGATGGGTTTTTCATTCATGTTTTCTAACTGATCTTTGACATCCTGACTAGTTATTTGAATATTTGATATGGAGGAAGTTCAAGGTTGTTAGATGAAGACGAGATAGAAGTGAAGTATTTATTTAGACAGGCAGCTTTTTCACTCTGGGAGGGGGGGGGGGATAGTGGATGACATATTGTTAAATTTTAAAACGGTTTTTGCTATTTTCCACCATTTATCAGGGGGTATATTTTTATCATCAAGAGAATTTTGAAGTTTAACAATGAAATTAGATTTTGCTTCTCGAATAAGGCTGATTACTTTATTCCTAATTATTCTAAAGCGCGTCCAGTGATCAGGGTTATTGGTTTCTTTTGCCTTTTTATGAATTCTATTTCTTTGCCTCATTTTAGTTCTGATGTTATGGTTCATCCAATATTTATCATTTGGTCTTACTGTAATAGTTTTACATGGTGTATATCTTTCCAACTGCTCGGTGATTGCATTATTTATGAGGATACTAAATTCATTCGAATTGGATTGGTTAGCTAGTTTCATTCATTTTATTAAAATCAGCAACGTCATATTGCCAGATTTTCTTTTTATAAGAGTTTTGCTTAAACACACAATATGATATACTAATATGTACTGGAGAATGATCACTACAAAATGGATCGCCTACTTGTTTGTAAATACAAAGTCGATGCAACTAGAGCTTTCTGGTGTAATACGTGTGGGTTCATTTATTAGATTGTATAAGTTAAATTTAGAAAGAAGTCTTGATAGGTGGGAAGTTGGTTGAAGAGAAAGAAGATTAACATTAATGTCCCCTACTAATAAAATATCTAGAGAAAGGTCTGATGCTTTTTCAAGTATGCTATCAAGTTTCGTCCAAAATTCAACATTTGAATCAGGAGGCCTGTATAGACAGCCTAATACAAATGTATGTTGTTGATAGTTACTTACAACCATATTAGTTCAATATCATCTATTTCAAGATCATGTCTCCTTTTGGTTAAAACAGAATCTTTATAATAAACCAGTACACCACCTCCCTGTCTATTTAGTCTGTCTTTTCTATGAAGATTTATCGCATGAGAATCAATAATAATATCACTGTTTGGGATTTCAGGTTTAAGATGCGATTCAGTGATACAGATAATGTCATTGTTATTTAGTTCAGCTTCAATAAAGTCAGTTTTAGTACGTATAGATCGAGAATTTAAATGGACAATATGGAGATTTCCTAAGGGACCAGGGTTTTCCTCTATATCAGACGATACTGTCAATAACATGAGCATTAGGCTGTTGTTTAGGTAAGGCTGTGTAGACTGGCCTACTGGATTCATTTGGGCATGGTGGCTCAGTGATCAAGGTAACCGTTGCTGGAAATTGAATTCTGCTTGTCTTGAGGATAACTTGAGAACGAATAATCATACAAAGTTCAAATTTGGTGTGTATGTAGCCCTAGATGCAATGATCAATAATCGTTTGGGCATGGCATATCAGAGGTCAAGGTCACTGTTGCTAAAATATAGTTTTGGTTCGTTGTGTCCCGATTAATACTTTAGAATGAATTAAGCATTCTAACTTCAAACTGACACATAAGCCTATTGATTGAAGGGGTAGGCAATCAAAGGTCAAGTTCACTATTGCTAAAAAGGAAATTGCATCTCTGAATGATAATTTTAAAAATGATTGCCATACAAAGTTCAAACTTGATGTATTGGTATCACTAGCAAAAATACCCCACCGGAATTAATTGTAACTTTTAAATGAACAATTGTACAAAGAGAATGGATAACAAGTCCACATAGAATTATTGTAAAACATATTTTACCGGATTGCGCACAAGGTTCTTGCCCTTCTCGATCACAAATCCATGATGGGTCGAATAGCAAACCCTGGACTTTCATACTAGATATCACTTTAACTTTCAACCAGTTCCTAAAAGTCTTTGGTTTGTCTAACTGGCAACTTTTGCAATTTTTCTTTCCAATTTAGGAGTATTATAACGAGAATTAACTGTTACCTACTACTAATCTTGAAATTTTACGATGAACTGTTTCTTTTTAAGGATACATTTTCGTTTTCTTCATTTTATTACGCCTTTGTTCTATTAGTATACAGACTTTTTTCCGAGAAAGAATCCAACATCAACATGATGTGGATTGTAATTGCAGTACTTGAAAATGACAAGAAGATCAAAATTTAATGAAGATGAAATCGTTAGTATGAGAATGTATAACATTTTGTATATACATATTTATATTAAAAATGACACAAGACTTAAACAGGAGGTATCAGGGAAAAGGAACATCCTGTTACGTAACAATCGGACACAAGCTAAGCAGGGTTAGTGGGAGGATTTGGCGGGTAATATGGCAATTATCACGCTATTTCTCTAGAGGTGGAGCTTGTTGACTATGTTTGGTACAAGTCCTGGCTTGCTTTATTTATATATCTAGAGGATTACGGTCATTTTCTTTTTTAAAAATATATGCGCGAGGCATGCTTATTTGTATATATGGCACATACAATATTCCATAATATTTTTATTTTTGATCTGTCTAAAAATTACAATTGAATAAACAAATAATAAACTAATTTAACAGTTCTCTATAACTGATTATTTACGCCAGTTTCATTTTGGCTGTTGACATTTAGAATTATTTACTAAAAGTCATTTGCACTTTCAGAAAACGAACAACCTCACATGTGTTTTCGAATTTATGTTGTAAGAATTTGCACATTTGACATCATTCTGTACCCGACATTAACCTACTAACTCTCCAAGGCCTACCAGAGGTACACGTGACCTTATATATATGCTTCATCTGTACGCTTAACTTTAATTTAAGCTAATTCAAGTTGTTTTAATTGGTTGAATTTTACATTATCACGGCTATTTTATGTTATACAGTATGTGGGAACGGTTTAATAAAAGTAACAGCCTAAAATTTGCATAAGCCTTGGTTTACTACTGTTATTGACATCGCACGATTATTTGTAGTTCACAGAATTTTGCATTTTTTTGTGAATTGAGTCTTTTTTTTAAATGACATCAGATAAATATGATGTCAATTACAGCTACTTGTTTTACACTAGGTTATCAGAGGCTGAACATTACAACAGATGTGATTGGCTATGTTGATGAGGAAACGAAATATACCAGGCTTAACGAGGTGATGTATGCACTTACTGTAAAGTGATTCGTTTTCGCAGGGGATTCATTTTCGCCATAATTCCAGCCTGAATTGCTATCCACTAAATATAACACTTACATTTCTCAAAATCTAGTAAAATGTTTACATCTAGAACAAACATGTTGAAATGTTCCGGTATTAATAGTTGTGTGTTGTATTCATCTCTTATTCATTTGATTCATGACTGAAAAGCAAAGTTTGAATTGACATTTGATTCGAATTGCAAAAAAACCCTCACAAAACACGTTAATTCCATTGTGTAAATTTGAAAGCTTGGATATGGATGTGTTAAATCAATCGCTCTAATGACTAAGATCGTTCCAGGGTTGTCCCATCATTATCGCTTTATTGACGATACACAAATGACAGCAGAGCTACTAGAATTCCGGAAATATGCTTTAATAACAGTTCGGCTTTTACATCCAACAGTTACAGGGAGGTTTGATCCTAGCATCACTTGTGGAGGTGATGCTGGGAACGACAGGGGCTGTCGGGATACTTTTGAGGGTTATACATCACACATTATACATTACAGCAACAGTAATTGGCCAATTACTGTTTCGTAAGTATTAACGATGCCGATTGTAGCTAATTTGAAAACGGATGATGACATTTTAAAATAATAATAACGCTGATATTTCCTATAGCAATCAAATATCAATCGAATCTTTCCGGTAAGTATTTTAAAACGATAAATCGCGTTGACAGGTGCGCTACATGCAATAAACAAAATAATGCTGTGATTTCCAATAGCAATCAAACAACAACGTGCCACACTCTGAGCCTTTGATCTCGTCATACATAATCCAGGGATGAAGAGGACGTTAGTGAGCATGACCACTGGAGCATCGAGGATGCCCCACCTTTTTACTAAATATTAAATAATTTCAAAGAAGAGTTCTATTTCTCTTTTGTTACCACTTGGAGTATTATCCCTTCTATATTAAAGATAAAGACAAAATATGGCTCAGAGTTGCTCCCCTTATCAAGTTCTGCATATTTCAATGTCAATGGTAATTCTTTGTATAGTTCTCGGAAGGTAACAGTCGTACATACTCATCAGCTTAGCACTGTAAAGTCCTGGGCTTTTTTTTAAAACATTTAAGTTTCTGACAACTGTAAGTTTTTAATGATAATTTATTTGAACTTGTAATAAAATGTTATCCAGATGTACCCGGGTGATGACTATATATATCCACTTACAGATACCCTGTAGCATTGCGCTAACCTGGATTATGTGTTTCGTGTTGACTCGGGCTGGAGTCTTTCCAGACGATCCGGCAATCCCGGCCTCCTGGGCCAGGACATACACACGAATCGATATAATTCACACCACACCTTGGTTCTATTTTCCGTATCCGGGGAAGAGCTACCTACCCTGTTCTATCATCGGTATTCGGGTAAGTGATACCTACCCTGTTATGACTCCTGTATCCAGGTAAGAGACACCTACTATGTCCTATCGCCTGTATCCAGGTAAGTGATACCCACCCTGTCCTATCTACTGTATCCAGGTAAGGGATACGTACCATGTTCTATCTCCTGTATTCGGGTAACAGACACCTACCCTGTATTAATGTAAGTGATACCTGCCCTATTTTGTCTCCTGTGTTCAGGTAAGAGATACCTTCCCTGTTCTATTCCTGTATCCCGGTAAGAGATATCGACCCTGTTCTATCTCCTGTATCCGGGTAAGAGATGCTGACCCTGTTCTATCTCCTGTATCCGGGTTAGAGTTACCTACCCTGTTTTATCTCCTGTATTCTAGTAAGAGTTACCTACCCTGGTATATCTCATGTTTCCGGAGGAAGTTACCTACCCTGTCCTATCTCCTGTATACCGGTAAGAGATACTAACCCTGTTCTATCTCCTGTATACCGGTAAGAGAAACCGACCCTGATTTATCTCCTGTATACCGGTAAGATATACATACCTTGTTCTATCTCCTGTATAACGGTAAGATATACCTACCTTGTTTGATCCCCTGTATACCGGTAAGAGATACCGACCATGTTCTATCCCCTGTATACCGGTAAGAGAAACCGACTCTGGTCTATCTCTTGTATACCGGTAAGATATACCTACCGTGTTCTATCCCCTGTATACCGGTAAGAGATACCGACCCTGGTCTATCACCTGTATACAGGTAAGAGTTATCTACCCTGTTTTATCTCCTGTATACCGGTAAGAGATACCGACTCTGGTCTATCTCTTGTATACAAGTAAGATATACCTACCGTGTTCTATCCCCTGTATACCGGTAAGAGATACCGACCATGTTCTATCTCCTGTATACCGGTAAGAGATACCGACCCTGTACTATCCCCTGTATACCGGTAAGATATACCGACCCTGTACTATCCCCTGTATACCGGTAAGAGATACCGACCCTGGTCTATCTCCTGTATCCGAGTAAGAGTTACCTACCCTGGTCTATCTCCTGTATCCGAGTAAGAGTTACCTACCCTGTACTATCTCCTGTATACCGGTAAGAGTTATCTACCCTGGTCTATCTCCTGTATACCGGTAAGAGTTACCTACCCTGGTCTATCACCTGTATACCGGTAAGAGATAACGACCCTGTTTTATCTCATGTATACCGGTGAGAGATACCTACCTTGTTTTATATCATGTATCTGGGTAAGAGATACCGACTCTGTTCTATCTCCTGTATCCGGGTAAGAGTTACCTACCCTGCTCTATCTCCTGTATCCGGGTAAGAGTTACCTACCCTGTTGTATCTCCTGTATACCGGTAAGAGATACCGACCCTTGTTCTATCTCCTGTATAACGGTAAGATATACCTACCTTGTTTGATCCCCTGTATACCGGTAAGAGATACCGACTCTGGTCTATCTCCTGTATACCGGTAAGAGAAACCGACCCTGATTTATCTCCTGTATAACGGTAAGATATACCTACCGTGTTCTATCCCCTGTATACCGGTAAGAGATACCGACCCTGGTCTATCTCCTGTATCCGGGTAAGAGATACTGACTCTGTTATATCTCCTGTATCCGGGTAAGAGATACCTACTGTACCCTAGTCTATCTCCTGTATCCGGGTAAGAGTTACCTACCCTGTTGTATCTCCTGTATACCGGTAAGAGATACCGACCTTGTTTGATCCCCTGTATACCGGTAAGAGATACCGCCCATGTTCTATCCCCTGTATACCGGTATGAGATACCGACCATGTTCTATTTCCTGTATACCGGTAAGAGATAACGACCCTGTTTTATCTCATGTATACCGGTGAGAGATACCTACCTTGTTTTATATCATGTATCTGGGTAAGAGATACCGACTCTGTTCTATCTCCTGTATCCGGGTAAGAGTTACCTACCCTGCTCTATCTCCTGTATCCGGGTAAGAGTTACCTACCTTGTTTTATTATGTATACCGGTAAGAGATACCGCCCCTGATTTATCTCCTGTATACCGGTAAGAGATAACGACCCTGTTTTATCTCATGTATACCGGTGAGAGATACCTACCTTGTTTTATATCATGTATCTGCGTAAGAGATACCGACTCTGTTCTATGTCCGTTATCCGGGTAAGAGTTACCTACCCTGTTCTATCTCCTGTATACCGGTAATAGTTATCTACCCTGGTCTATCTCCTGTATACCGGTAATAGTTATCTACCCTGGTCTATCTCCTGTATCCGAGCAAGAGTTACCTACCCTGGTCTATTTCATGTATCCAGGTAAGTGATACATACCTTGTTTTATCTCATGTATCCAGGTAAGTGATACATACCTTGTTTTATCTCATGTATCCAGGTAAGTGATACATACCTTGTTTTATCTCATGTATCCAGGTAAGTGATACATACCTTGTTTTATCTCATGTATCCAGGTAAGTGATACCGACTGTGGTCTGTCTCTTGTATAAAGGAAAGAGTTATCTACCCTGGTCTATCTCCTGTATCCTAGTAAGAGTTACCTACCCTGTACTATCTCCTGTATACCGGTAATAGTTATCTACCCTGGTCTATCTCCTGTATACCGGTAATAGTTATCTACCCTGGTCTATCACCTGTATACAAGTAAGAGTTATCTACCCTGGTCTATCACCTGTATACAAGTAAGAGTTATCTACCCTGGTCTATCTCCTGTATCCGGGTAAGAGATACTGACTCTGTTATATCTCCTGTATCCGGGAAAGAGATACCTACTGTACCCTAGTCTATCTCCTGTATCCGGGTAAGAGATACCTACTGTACCCTAGTCTATCTCCTGTATCCGGGTAAGAGATACCTACTGTACCCTAGTCTATCTCCTGTATCCGGGTAAGAGTTACCTACCTTGTTTTATTATGTATACCGGTAAGAGATACCTACCTTGTTCTATATCCTGTATCTGGGTAAGAGATACCGACTCTGTTCTATGTCCGTTATCCGGGTAAGAGTTACCTACCCTGTTGTATCTCGTGTATACCGGTAAGAGATACCGTCTCTGGTCTATCTCTTGTATACAAGTAAGATATACCTACCGTGTTCTATCCCCTGTATACCGGTAAGATATACCGACCCTGTACTATCCCCTGTATACCGGTAAGATATACCGACCCTGTACTATCCCCTGTATACCGGTAAGAGATAACGACCCTGTTTTATCTCATGTATACCGGTGAGAGATACCTACCTTGTTTTATATCATGTATCTGGGTAAGAGATACCGACTCTGTTCTATCTCCGTTATCCGGGTAAGAGTTACCTACCCTGCTCTATCTCCTGTATCCGGGTAAGAGTTACCTACCTTGTTTTATTTCCTGTATCTGGGTAAGAAATACCTACTCTATTATATCTCATGTATACCGGTAAGAGTTACCTACCTTGTTTTATTATGTATACCGGTAAGAGATACCTACCTTGTTCTATATCCTGTATCTGGGTAAGAGATACCGACTCTGTTCTATCTCCTGTATACCAGTAAGAGATACCGATCCTGTGTTATCTCCTGTATCCGGGTAAGAGATACTGACTCTGTTATATCTCCTGTATCCGGCAAAGAGATACCTGCTGTACCCTAGTCTATCTCCTGTATCCGGGTAAGAGTTACCTACCCTGTTGTATCTCCTGTATACCGGTAAGAGATACCGACCCTGGTGCAAACAGTAAGTGATGTCTTTTGTGCAAGTTACAATATCATATTCTGACACTAGCTCACGATCATTTAAGTCAGACGCTTTAAGAAGAGAATCAAGGGACTGCCGGTATAGGTAAGTATAGTCAGTGCCATCAGACGTCGTCCACTTATATGAGAATCTCAGCAATTCCTCACAGGCGATTGGGATATCAACGGGAAAACATAATTCACAGACGATCGGACGGTGATTGGAAACATCAATGTAGTTATCGTCAAGAACTCGACATTCCTTGACAAGGTCCTGTTTAGAAGATTCAATGATGAAATGGTCGTTCAAAGAAGATGAGCCGTCCTCAGAATGAACGTAAGTAAACATTGGTCCCTTAAAAACAATAGATGTTGTTAAAGAGTAAAGCTGGTAGCGATTCATAACACCTTGTAGAAGATGACCACGATAGTTTACATATCCGACGATTCTAGGTCCACTTAATATGGCATTGACATCACCCATAATGACTACCGAGCCTTCCATTAGGAAAGAAGCACATAGTTAATTCAGCTTGGCGATATATTCAGAGCATAACTCAGATCCATAACGCGTGGTAGGAAGATAAACTTGAATGAAGAATAAAACCTCAGAGTTAAAAAAGGATATGAAATAAATTGATATAATGTTTTAATAACATGCCTGTATATATATATATGACCTACAATAAAAGCCACGAGCGCGTCTCTGCCTTTACGCTGGTACACAGGTGAATCCACCAAATGTTTAAACAGAACAATAGACAAACACATTGCCTGTTTAGTTTAGATTATTGGCCTTTAGCCTTTCGGCTAATCAGCATAAACATTACAATACATTTTACAGAATTGAGTGAGTGATACACAGCAATACAGACATATTATGGAGGATGGACAATATATGTAATTATTCATTTGATCTCAGTTGTGAAGTAGAAATTAAAAATTTGGAAAGATTATTCAATTTCTTCTTATTTCTAACAGAAAGTAAGTTAATTTATTTAAACATAGACGGTCTAATTCTGTAATATCTGTCAATGTATTGTGTTCTTATTTCGTTGTAAAATGGACAAACAAGAATAGAATGCAATACGTCCTCTATATCGCCTAAATTACACTTTAAACATAGTCTTTCATTACGAGGTATCATACCTGGCCTTTCTATACGAAGGTCGTGTGAAGATAATCTAAATTTCGCAGTGGTTAAAATACAGATTTACTAAGATAATACTGAAGACAACTAACCTCGGGCAGACATCTATATAAAACACATTTCGTAGAGTTTTCAAACAAATTGTTCATATTGTGTATAAAAACATCACGTTGACGTAGTTTAACGTCCAATATAAATTGATTCTTACATACAACTTTCTGATCATACCAAACATATCCAAAACCTAGAGACATTAACATTGATTTAACATTACTAAGCCAGTTGGCCTTTGTATTTACTTCAGACAACATATCATTATACAAGGCTTTCAAAATACAGTTATCTGTTTCAACTCATTTCAACCAATACTTAATTATTCTCATTTTCCGTATTATACAAAGCGGTAATCTACCAAGTTCAGAGTACAACATATTGTTTGGAGTACACCTTCTAACATTAAGTAAGCGCTTACAAAATTCTATGTGCACTTTATCTACGTCAGGGGCAGCATGGAATCCCCATACTTCCCAGCCGTAGTTTGATACACTTGAAACATAAATATCAAATACGTATATTTTAGTTTCAATGTTAAAAAAAAATGTTATTACAAATATTCATTATACGGTATACACATTTTCGACCTTGCTGACTAACAATATTCTGAGTTTGGGTAAACTTTCCATTATAAAACAATGTTACACCCAGATAATTGAAGGACTCAACAATTTCAATGGTTTTTCCATTGTAATACCATCTGTTAGTATTTGAAAGATTACCGCCATTACGAAAGACAACGATTTTCGTTTTGACCACATGGACCTTTATATTCCATGTGGTACTATAGTCATACAAGGTATCAAGCATAGTCTGAAGTCCTTCTATGGACTCAGAAAAAAGGACAGTATCGTCCGCACACGGATTTAACGATAGTGTACATTATCCCCTTGACCCTACCAAGGCCTTGCCCTGGACCCGTTCCTAGATTAATCCAATCTGACCAGGGGTGGGTACGGGAGGGGGGTATCCCCCCTTCCGTTAGGGGGGTCTGGAGGTCTTCCCCTGAAACATTAGGATTTTAGAAGGGCTCAGAAGCCATTTCCCGTGTTCTGGCATGGGTTTATTAATTTGCTCCATTAAAGAAAATATGACGTTTGTATAATAATTTTAATTATTTGGTAAGGGCAACTTGTTATGCTCGCTATGGGAATGGGGCATATATTTCAACGGCTCAAGACGAGGTTATATTACCGAGTTGGAATACCTTTTCCTGGAGTGCTGATCAATTGGACTACTTTAAGCTTTGCAACTTGCTCCTATTTCGTTGCGTATGTTTTCCTCTTGATATTAGCGGGGCAATTTAATCAATAGAGTCGTCGTGGAATTAACCATAGTAACCATATGGGCAGTCAGTATTTTTAACATATAGGGGAAAAGGCGTCAGAACAACACCAACCACGCTATATGTAAAAAATAATGTTGCCATAATGTATATTGTCAATTCATTTTGGAATGAAAACCTGCGAACGTCTGAACATACCGGCAAGTCGCAGGCATTAACTATTCAAAATACCATTTTTCGGTTTTTATGGGCAGCAAATGTGTTGATGACATCCTCAATGTTCACAGGCGTTTCCCTGTGCACGTGTAGCACGGCCATTGAAGACAAACGGTCCTGGTGTGTTGCTGATCTGGGATACGTTTTTAATCGCCGAAGGACACTGAAAGACCTCTCGGCTGTCGCTGTGGAGACGGGCATGGTCAGGAGAATTAACAGGATGTTGTGAATTGACGGATAGAGGACAGGGCTGGTCCGATTGATGGTATCCACTAGGGTTTGCGGCTTATCCTCTGCTATGCGCCAACGTGTCTTCCACCTGTCAACCTCACTCCTGAAGTCAATGTCAATGTAGCGGACACACACACAAAGCTGGGTAACTGTGGATTTGTCTGTCGTCTCATCTGCAAGTAAAGCAAAGTACTTTGCCCGTTGACACCTGTTGATCAGACATTTTGATACTTCCTCAGCGCAGAGTCCGATAAGCTCGTTTTGGATATCAGGTGAAGTATATTATGCGTTAGGTGTCGGGTTTGCCAAGTGATCAGCCAAAATAGCATCGTCAGCAGCAAACGTTGTCAATATGGACATAAAGTTACTTCTCTCTTCTGTGTGACCAAGCAGCAGAATTTTCTGACGGGAACAAACAGAATAACATCTATGATCTTGCGCAAAATGTGTCTGTTCCGTCGGACATCTATCTGGTGGGATGATGAGAGAGAACTTTGTATCGATATGATCCCATTATCACACATAATGTCCTCAAAGTTGACACCTATTTCAACATAGCCATGGTGTGGCGAATCCTTGGATAGGTGACGTTTTACGAGGTGTGGGGGGTTAGACCAGTCCGACACAGGAGAAGAATAGCCAAAGGTTTTGCATTTCTGGTCATTTTGTCCGATCACAGAACAGTACACACAGTATACACAATCTTTTTCTATGGAGTACCTCAGCCATGCATGTGTCGCGAGCCATGTGTGATTTAATTTTCTGTTTTTACCACCAATATTCCTGTGAACATAAGTGGGACAGGACAGGATTAGTCAGATCAATTTTATTAGGAGAAGCAGTTCACATATTGTCTCGTCTCAGAGCGACGTCCGTGGTAGCAACGATGGTTTAATTTATTACCGTTATCAACCTATGTACGATGTCATATTACGTTCCCGTTTGAAACATCGAAATAGAGGTTATACTTCACACTCATACGGTTTATAAGTATATATATCTACTCTTTGTACTTCTTCCTTGTACTTACATAATATAAAAAGCTAGACCGTACAGACAGCGTGCCGTCAATGCTTGAGTCTTGCATGTGCTTTCTCGAATCAGAGTCACGAAAACAAACACTCCACGCTCAAACCCAGTACACGAATTTCACCACCACAACAACACTCGTAGAATGCACCGGAGATCGACATTTTGTTTTCAGCAATTATTTAAAGTAAGGATTATTATTTGGAGAAGAGTATCAGAAAACTTTATGTAACCCACAGGTGAGTGTTAGAGATTCTACTTTCTATTTACGATAACGAATCTATATAGCGGAAGCATGCAAGACTGAATTATGCGCACGCACCCCGAACGGAAGTGGGTCCGAAACATTTCGTTCTCTGGACAGAATCAATAAGCCGATCGGCTCTCGCCAAGAGCGGCTTAAAAAGTTCCAATAAAAAAATAAGTCAACACACTTAATTAAACAATTATGCACAAGGACAGTATACTAACGTTGCTACAAGTAGACACGTGTATATGTCCGTACAAAATTCAAACGATTACAATTACGATTTACAGTTTACAAAATAATTTCTAATTCCTAAAATAACTAATTTCTAACCTAATGTAATATTAACCTAACTAAATATATAATAATTTCCCTACAATATAAAAATAATATTCCTAATTCTAACGATACTCAAGTCTCGCCTGTCATACGTATTCCGCAAATATGGGCGGCCCACTATACAGGCGAATGGAGTTCGTACAAAGTAACAAATAAACTAAGCTAAATTAAATATAAATATCAGAATGGCAGTGAACACCGCCGACTCTGAATTACCCCTAATAAATAATTAAATAAACAACAATAAACTAGTAGAACTATCCCAAATTCTCTCACTTGTAATTCGCGCACTGGTCACAACGGTCAGCGCACGTGGCGAGAGGGGACCAGCAAGATAAAAAAGATATCTGGAAAAAAAATGACAAAATTTATCAAAATAGCGCGAATAGCGCGAGTTGTATCGCACTTCTGACACCAATTGTCGTGAATTCGGTGTGTGTTATTTCACACCGTCACAACAAGTAGTTGGAACTGCTCTGGAGGAGGAAAATCACGCACGTGTGTTTGGTTCAACCAGGTTGTCGGCGCGGTTATCGGTCTAAGGAAGATAACTCTATCCAAAATTCACCACACCAGGCATACGTATTTTGCATTGAAATATGCCGAATTGACGTTCACAACATGTAGTGACGCGACTGTGACGTCACTGTTAACACGTCATCATACAGTGTTGACAATACATTCACTGAAGCCAACTCAAATTTTCTGCAGCTATACCACATTATTTAGAATATTTTGATTTAGTTTCTTCTTATTCCTACAGTTCATTGCATTTTTTTTAATTGTAACTACATTGTAGGCATGGACACATAATGGATATATATTATGTAATGTACGTATTTCATGCATTTATGTTACTTTTAACAAGTTCTTCTGAAGTCATTTTATCACAAGTTCAAATACAAAGAAAAAAATTCTTCTGAATTTTGATCTCGGAATATACTCATAGTTTCCAGTAACATGATTTATTTTTAAAGGCGCATTTTGCTATGCCATCTGCTTCTTTACCTTACGAAAATATTTTAGAGAAAAATATGCAGGAAAGCTTTTGATAGGGTTTGGCACTTGGGGCTATTGGCAAAATTGAAATCTTATGGAATTACTAGAAACCTTTTGCTGACTCACTTTCGTCCATTGGTTTTATCAAAACAGGAGTACCGCAGGGTTCCATGCTTGGCCCTTTACTATTTTAAAATTATATATATATAAATGATATTGCTGAAGTTTTACGTTCTACATCTCGTCTTTTTGCAGCGGTATTCGTTATTTTATTGAATAACGAATAACTGTCCAACTTTACCATGCCTCTTTTTGCTGACGATACAACTATTTTTAAATCCTCCACACTTTGTTTTGAAACCGAGTTAAACTCACTATCGCGCGATTCCTGGGTAAAGCAGTGGCTAGTCAATTGTTACCCTAGTAAAACAGAGGTTTTGTTTATAACTAATTCTGTCAATCTAAATGGTCAGCTTGATCTATCTTTGGTGGTGAAATTTTGAATTTTACTGAAACGCATAAACACTTGGGTGTTGTTTTCAATTTAAGTGGGAAATGGTCTGATCATGTCAATTATGTTTATAATTCTGTAATGAAAAAGATAAATAAATGTACTCAGGAAGTTAAAATATATTCTTAATAGGAATACTTTGTATCCCATGCTGTCTTATATCTACACCTTGTCTCAGACCAAAGGAATAGTGTTTATATATCATGCTGTGTTATATCTACACCTTGTCTCAGACCAAAGGTCTAGTGTTTATATACCATGCTGTGTTATATCTACACCTTGTCTCAGCCCAAAGGGCTAGTGTTTATATCCCATGCTGTGTTATATATATACCTTGTCTCAGACCAAAGGACTAGTGTTATATCCCATGCTGTGTTATATCTACACCTTGTCTCAGACCAAAGGGCTAGTGTTTATATCCCATGCTGTGTTATATATACACCTTGTCTCAGACCAAAGGACTAGTGTTATATCCCATGCTGTGTTATATCTACACCTTGTCTCATGTATAACACTTTTATTTTACCGGTGTTTGAGTACGCCTGTGAATTGTGGGATGGATGTACTCTTAACGAATCGGAATTATTTGAAAAGGCTCAAAGAGAAGCATTACGTATCAGGCTGGAAAAGTTATCAGACCGAAGAAAAAAGAGAAAACTGCAGATGTTATTTAAGATGAAAAACAGTATTATACAATTATAGCATGGTGATGAGGTCGATACATGGTTTTATCAACCTAGGTTAGCAATATTAACCGAGGACGCAATATTACTAACCGAGGTCGATAAAACCATGTATCGACCGAAATTACCATGCTACAATAGTTTTATTATTTTAATTGATTTTTTCAAAATTGAAGAAAAAAATGTAAAAAAATATAGTTTTCCATTTTTTTTCCATTTTTTTCCACTTTTTTTTAAGTCACAAATTTTAAAATGAACTAAACAAAAATATCAGAAAAATAACATTTTTTAATTAAATATCTGCAATAATCATTTAAATATCTGCAATAATCATTGATTAACACAAAAAATCCAGAATCTATTTATAGCAGGTTAATAACACTTTTTCTACCAACTTTTTTGAACACCTGTTCCAGAATCTATTTATAGCAGGTTAATAACACTTGTTCTACTAACTTTTTTGAACACCTGCAAACCACTCAGGTTTATAACTAGTTTTACAGGTGGTCACGTGATGTTGTTTCAGCCAATCAGAGTCAGCTCAAAATCAATTAAAATAATAATACTCCTTATTTTCTTAACGATCTTTTACCACCTACGGTTGCTTTTAACAATCCCTATCCACTTAGAAACAGAGATGATTTTATCGTTCCAAATCATAGACTTTCTTGTACACGCTCTTCTTTTTTACCATCAACATTACTTTCTTGGAACGGGTTAGACGTCGAAACAAGATCTTCTCCTTCGCTTTTTACTTTTAAATCTGCTATTTCACATCCAGTTAATCAAAAAGCACCATCCTTCTACAGTTTTGGAGAAAGAAAATTTAATATATTGCATACAAAGTTGAGGTACAAATGTAGTCCGTTAAATTATGACCTTTTTAGAGTAAATCTGACTGAGAACTCTGAATGTATTTGTGGAAACCCCTGTGAGAATGCCTACCACTTCTTTTTCATATGTCCTCGTTATAATATACAAAGACGTACTCTTCTTTCAAATATAGATGATTTAAATCTGGATGTTGTCATTGATATCAATTTATTGCTCATAGGAAATGAAAATCTGTGGGTAGAAGCACGGATATAGATATACCTAATCTAATATAATTCTGTGGTAGAAGTAAACACTTCAATTTTTAGAAATGCGCAAAAGTACATAAAACCAGCCAAAGGTTTAGTTAATGTGACATGACATTAACTCATCATATTTATATCTGTTGTATTATTTCATTTATTGTATGAAAAATGGTATTCATTGTGATCAAATTATGCTATTTCTCAATTTATGTAAAATTTATTTTGGGGGGGGGCCTTTGTAATGTTGATATAACTTGTGCCTAATCCGTTTGCTTCATTTATGCAATAAAATATGTTTAAATCAATGCAGTAAATTCTCTTACAGTAATAGTGTGTTTTTATGTTTTTAAATATGAATGAAAAACAGTGGAAATGGGGCATTCAATAAACAGTAAAGTATAAGTATGGATAGGAAGATATTTCGGCTTATAACTGACATGCGCATTTTTTGTTTTGTAAATGTATGCATTATCGGATATTCGACTGTTCTGCAAGACTTAACAATTCCTCTGTACTTTCGTGTCTTTGAATGTTCTTTGTTTTTAAAACTAGAGAAAGACAGAATCTCTTCAATATGTACTGCGTAATGTTATCATTATCCTAATTGTATATTTATATACAATATATCATTGTTAAAATGTAAGCATCAATTCTGGATTATAGGCCTTTGATTCTTTTGAATGCATGTATTGACAAACACTAGTCTAATAATGGTGTAAATCATCTTTTTTATTTTCGTTCTTATACTCTCTTCAGGACTTTACGGTACCAACTGAAGAAAACAAACAAAGAGACCGGTAATTGATGCTAACAATTAAAACAACGAACCAGGGCAGATCCATAGCGACAGGGTTTAATATGGGGTTAGGACAACTTGTGGAAACCGGGGCAAGTTCGGCCCTGGAGTAACTCCGGGAAGCCTGGCATTGGCGGGAAAATATGGCGTTGCATGCTTTCTGACGTCATAATTATGCATGTTGTCAAACTTACCCTAAGGCGGTGCCATACGTTCTTCCAACAGTAAAGAGTTTAATAGCTCTTCAAATACTGCCCAGAACGACTTTAAATAATGAAAATGGGTCGAACTTGCCCCTGTCTACTTACCCGATATTTTGAAAGAAAATCCCACAGGCTGGCAGGGGTTTGGGTAGGGAAAAGGAATCCTTATAGTAACGACCCCCCCCCCCCAACAACAACAACAACAACAACAACAACAACAAAAAGTTGTATAGAATGGTGTATTGAATTATGCAAGGATCGGATTCCGGAGATTTACCGACTGTGCATAAAATGACTGAAACAGTTAAATTATGCAGTTTATTTCCCTTTCGGTTATATGGGTTGGCACTGTTACCGAAAGTTTATCTAAAAACCTTAAACAGTACGGTAATGTTTATCAAATAAACTATTATTTTGTATGTGTTATATTTCTAACAAACCATTGTTGCATCAAATAAAATGTATTTTGTTTCATTTTGTTCGGAGAGAAAAAAAATGAAAAAAAAATCGAAACTTCATTATATCCCCAAAAGTCTGAAGAAACTCCTGCAAGGTATGGGTTATTGTTCAGAATGATTTGGTTATGAAATAGCGATGCCGTAGAAAGAAAAAAAAACAATTCCTCATTTCAATTTTAGGCGGAGTTACGGGGATCCTTAACTACTAAGTCTTACAGTAGATCTAGAGTTGTTTCCCTTTAACGGAAGTTTTACTGGTTGACTTTGACGATGGCGAGTCTTGTGAAGTAGTAAGTAAACTATATATCGGTAGGGTTTTCAGTTTATGAGTATTGATGGAGTCATACATGGACACGCGAGCTCATATACAATTAATCAATTGAAAGTAGCTGTCATGTTTTCTCTTTGATCAATTAATTCACTCCATAAAGGTCGATTTGTTATGACGCAAAACAGAATTCATTGCATCAGAAATCAGAATTTGTTAAAACACGACTGACTTCCTCTTTTTCAACCAAATAGACCGACTGACTGATTTAACGTGAACATAACCTTTATTTTAGGTTGCATGCTTCGTGAATTAGGGAAACAGAGCATGACATTTCGTTTGACCAGACCGAGGTTCTTCTGGCCCTGACATCAAACTTAGACATTTCGAAAGATGTAAGTTATGTCTGGTGTGGAAGAGCGCACTACTATATTATGCAAATTTCAGCTTAAAGCTCTCACTCTCACGTTTTCATATAGTATTGAGCTCTAGCCCCACACCAGACATCTTTCTGCCAAAATGTCAAAGTCTGGTGTCGGGGCCAGACAAAACTCGGCCTAACACCTGACCCATATCGGAAGAGAGACACAGTTTTCATCATTGCGGTCAATTCAGATTTCAATTGCTCTCGCTACTTAAACTTTATCATCTAACAAAATTTAAGGCAGACTTTTACATTAAGTTAAAAAGAAGATCAAGACAAATAATTTGTATTCTAAAACCTGTGCACATGAATATCGAATGCGTGACCTATGTGCTGTAAAGAAATACGAAAATTGCCCCAGTGTAATTCTTCCTGGGCTTGTTACAAGGCATGGGATCGATATAATACCCAGCTAGGGCAGAGGAGACCGGGTATAAGCAATATTAGAAGATAAGTTTTACTTGGATAAATCATCTATTGCATCATAAAATGAAAAAAGTGTATAAAGAAATAATGTATTTTTGGTATCATCAATTATTACAATACATTATACGATTGCACTTGTGTGCATAAATAACCAGTATCAGTTAAACCAATAATTCATTGTTAAATGGACAAGATTAACATATCACTAAGTGTTAAAGTTGTTTATTTTGTTATTTGTAGCGGGGCTAGTTTAGGAAAACTTGGCCTTCTCGGTGGGGCGGTTGGGGTAACCACCCACTACGGTGTTTGGGGCGACACACAACAAGGGGTCAATGCCTACAAGAACATGCAGGATGTGATGGAGCCATATGTACAATCTCAGGAGCAAATATCACAGGTAAGAAATCAAAAATCATTACTGGAGCCTATAACATTACAGCATGGGATATAACACTAGTTCTTTGGTCTGAGACAAGGTGTAGATATAACACAGCATAGGATATAACACTAGTCCTTTGGTCTGAGACATGGTGTAGATATAACACAGCATGGGATATAAACACTAGACCTTTGGTCTGAGACAAGGCGTAGATATAACACAGCATGGTATATAAACACTAGTCCTTTGGTCTGAGACAAGGTGTAGATATAACACAGCATGGTATATAAACACTAGTCCTCTGGTCTGAGACAAGGTGTAGATATAACACAGCATGGGATATAAACACTAGACCTTTGGTCTGAGACAAGGCGTAGATATAACACAGCATGGGATTTAAACACTAGTCCTTTGGTCTGAGACAAGGTGTAGATATAACACAGCATGGGATATAAACACTAGTCCTTTGGTCTGAGACAAGGTGTTGATATAACACAGCATAGGATATAAACACTAGACCTTTGGTCTGAGACAAGGCGTAGATATAACACAGCATGGTATATAAACACTAGTCCTCTGGTCTGAGACAAGGTGTAGATATAACACAGCATGGTATATAAACACTTGTCCTTTGGTCTGAGACAAGGTGTAGATATAACACAGCATGGGATATAAACACTAGTCGGTAGTCCTTTGGTCCGAGACAAGGTGTAGAGTTCGACCCACAGAAACTGGTCTTTCAGATTAACTAGACTTGGATTTATAGAACAATAACATTATCTCCTCTAGACGGGTAGATCTAGATTTTAGCAAGGATTATAGTATATCGCAAAAAACAAACTACTGTTTTTCTTCAGATTTCTAAAAATAATCTTATTAGAATATCACTTGACTTAAAGATAAACTTCTTAGAATCTTTTCAAAAACTGCTTGAAATGCAGAAAAATTGTCAGCTTCTAGTTGCGTTGACACTGAATGTAATAAAAGTTATATTATGCATTGTTTTCACCTGAGGAAGGGATAGTGTAATCCCTCCCCTATATTTTAAATTCAGACTTTCTCTTTATCATACTACCAGTGTCACTCGTTCTGTCAAACCTTGAGAAAGCGCTGTTATCTGTTAAATTTGTACTCGGTGTGCCAAGTAAACTTAGTTCATTTGTATAATGTTTGTAGCAATGTTCAAACCTTACAGCAAATGTAAAATGGAGAGAAAATTTGCTAATAAATCAAACAAATATTTTATTGAACAAAATATGTGTTTCACAAATGAAAAAACAGGCACATACTTTTTACAAAAAGAGTGAAATATTTGGGAGGATACATAATTGTGTTTAACTTTCATTTAATTTGATCTTTTGCCTCCATTGAAAAAATTAAGGAAGAATTTTTAAAAAAATCAGAAAGATTTGTCTCCCTTCACATATGAAAAGGATGGAATTCAACTAAGATTATAATATCAAAATGTCCTGTCAACATAATTATCCATAATTTAACATATACATGTGCAAGCACCGTCCATACCTACAGTGTTTTCCACAAAAATTTACTGATAATCCATGAAAAGGTAAAAATAAATCTTTTCTGTATCAACACAATGTATTTAGTGATAATATACACACAGAGATAATCCTGGGGCACAATTCCGCGGGAATCTCACATACATTTCACATAAATTGCATCACTTTATTACTCACGTAGAAATAAATCACGCTATCTTTTCCCATGCACGAAAACTTAAAAGTGACTAACTCTCAGAACGTACAGTCCATTTGAGTCCGTTTGACATGGCCGCCATCTTTCCTTGTAATAAACATGTAATCGATCGTGCCTATAAACGCCTAGGGGATCATGATTTGGGTTTTCATAAAACGTATAAAACATTGATGGATTCGGAACAAATTCCAGATTTTCCTTTTGCACGAACGTATTTTTGTCAAAATAGTACATACTATTGTGCCCCTTTTTTTCTCTCCAAAAAATGTGCTTTTATTACACAAGTAAGACTGGAATAGGTACTTTCATCAACACATATTTCATTTCCATTCAGTCTGAATAAATCATGAAATTTGGTTATGTCCATTTGTTGGTTTTGAATTTTGCCGCCCAAAGAATATTTAATTATTTTCCAAAAAGTTGCAATAATATACAATGTCTAAAGTATATATAATAAGCTGAAATCTATGGTTTAAATTTTTCTGAGGGAGACCCCATATCCTCCTTGAGGGAGGGGGCAGCTGCCCCATACCGCACCCTGCCTCGTCGCTAAGCTCCTCATTGCTTTTAGAAGAGGGAGATTTTTTATCTCATCAAAAAAATCCCAGGATTATCCCTGCATACATACAGCTTATGTTGTTTCATAACAACATTAAAAGATATCAGGATTTCAAAAAATTTATTGTTCTTTTATGAAATGTAATTAATTCCACTGTGACCACTACATATGGTACTAAAATTTTATTATATGCATATAATAAATGTTAGATGTTAGATGTTTCCAATAAGCACTTTTATTATTTTTTTCATATTATTTCCGACAAGAGATTGGTCAGGGGTGCATTATATATATGTGTCCACCGATAAAAACGGATATTGACTTGGAGCGCATGATTTTTGTTGAAGGACTGGGTGTTTCTAAAAATAGAATTAAGACATGTCACCAAACAATCATCGTCGCGCTTTCGTAGTTTTTTCGTTGTGTTATTTTTTCAGATTGCTTACATTACTGTTGTGAAAATAATAAAACATTTGTAGCCTTTAACTTTGGTAAATCCGGGTATCGACCTCAGCCAAAGACTATAATTGAATAATGCTAAATGCTCTATTACAAGCTGACTTTGTATCAATTTGTAGGTCCTAATGTTCACGATTTTAAATTCTCTGCAGGTAGCTAATTCCAAGTCCTAATGGTAGTAAGTCACGGACACGGAGCAAGTTATATTTTTCATTTATAGACTATTGAAAATTGCAATCAAAATGATGTCATAAGAGAATGTTGACCTAAAAATAGTTACACCGAGTCAATACCACAAATCACTGACCTCCAAGTGATTATGATCCACCAATGAGTATGTAGGATGTGTGATCTAATAGTTCCAATGAAATTTTGCAGGGATCTTCCATGGACAAAGGTCAACAATAATAGTGGCCAGTTTAGTCCCAAGCCCCAAGGGGCTTAAGGGGCAGGGCCAAAAAGGGTCAAATTGACTAAAATTTCAAAAATCTTCTTCTCAAAGCCCAGATATGGTAGAATCAAATACTCTTCATATATGGAAGGGTCTTAAGGTGTGAATTTCTTGACCATGGGGTCTCACGTTTCCCCCTGGGGAGAGGGTAAACTTTACTATAGTTTATATAGGGAAATCACATTTTGGACCAACATTTGTTTAATTTCCATTGGAAGTAATTCAATTTGGGTTAGCATTATCAGTATTAGGTAGCAGTTTGATAATAAGCACATATCAGCCCTGACTGACCCCCAGGGGCTGATGGGTGGGGCCAAAAAGGGTCGAATTTACTGAAATTTCAAAAATCTTCTTCTCAAGACCCAGATATGGTAGAATCAAATACTCTTCATAGATGGAAGGGTCTTAAGGTTTATGACCCTAGGGTCTCACGTTTACCCCCTGGGGAAGGAGGGGGGGGGGGGGGCAAAATTTATTATGGTTTATAATGGCAAATGATACTTTGAATATTACATGTTAATAACTTGATTGGAATTATAACCTTGAGTTGACAGTTTGATACTTTGAAAATTTTGAGCCAGCCCTACCCCCAAGGGCTGTAGGGTGGGGCTCAAAGGAGTCAGTGTGCTAAAATTTCTTCATTTTCCTTGTTTAGAATTAGAGGTGCTAGTTTCAAATACTTTTTAGTCTGAAATCTGTATGCTAGATATTGAATAAGGTGGTTTTATTGTTTTTTGTCACTTTGAATAATATTTCTGTTCATGTTAAAAACAAAATCAACTCTCTGTATAAATATATCAGGTGACCGTTAAGGCCCATGGGCCTCTTGTTATGGGTTTATGTTAGGGGTGAAATATAATTAATTTTTAGCTCACCTGGGATGACTTTATGATGGAAGTCAGTATAAAATTTGTGGAATAGAAAGTTTTTGTCTTTATTGTGTATGATGGTGTATGTTATGTTTGTTTACAGGTCAAGTCCATGACATCGTCAGCATTGACCAGCAGTTCTGGGATAGACATCATCAGTAAAACCAAGTCTGTGTTCTCTGTGGATACATACAACAAGGGTCAGTAGTGTGGTTTAGTATCTGCTGTACTGGTTCACATATCTTCTATACTGGTTCACATATCTACTGTTCTGGTTCACGTATCTACTGTACTGGTTCACGTGTCTACTGTACTGGTTCACATATCTACTGTACTGGTTCACATATCTACTGTACTGGTTCACGTATCTACTGTACTGGTTCACGTATCTACTGTACTGGTTCAC
>NW_018408779.1:182403-185699 GCF_002113885.1 Mizuhopecten yessoensis | reverse complement strand
TGGTTCACATATCTACTGTACTGGTTCACATATCTACTGTACTGGTTCACATATCTACTGTTGTGGTTCAAATATCTACTGTATTGGTTCACATATCTACTGTACTGGTTCAAATATCTACTGTATTAGTTCACATATCTACTGTATTGGTTCACATATCTACTATACTGGTTCACATGTCTACTGTTCTGGTTCACATATCTACTATACTGGTTCACATGTCTACTGTACTGGTTCACATATCTACTATACTGGTTCAAATATCTACTGTATTGGTTCACATATCTACTATACTGGTTCACATGTCTACTGTACTGGTTCACATATCTACTATACTGGTTCACATGTCTACTGTACTGGTTCACATATCTACTATACTGGTTCAAATATCTACTGTATTGGTTCACATATCTACTGTACTGGTTCACGTGTCTACTATACTGGTTCACTTATCTACTGTACTGGTTCACATATCTACTATACTGGTTCACATATCTACTGTATGGTTCACATATCTACTGTACTGGTTCACATATCTTCTGTACTGGTTCTCATATCTACTGTACTGGTTCATGTATCTACTGTATGGTTCACGTATCTTCTGTACTTATTCACATATCTACCGTTCTGGTTCACATATCTACTGTACTGGTTCACATATCTACTTTACTGGTTCACGTATCTTCTGTACTGGTTCACAAATCTACCGTTCTGGTTCACATATCTACCGTTCTGGTTCACATATCTACTGTACTGGTTCACATATCTACTGTTCTGGTTCACATATCTACTGTACTGGTTCACATACCTACTGTACTGGTTCACATACCTACTGTACTGGTTCACATATCTACTATACTGGTTCACATATCTACTATACTGGTTCACATATCTACTGTACTGGTTCACATCCCTACTGTACTGGTTCACATACCTACTGTACTGGTTCACATCCCTACTGTACTGGTTCACATACCTACTGTACTGGTTCACATATCTACTATACTGGTTCAAATATCTACTGTATTGGTTCACATATCTACTGTACTGGTTCACATCCCTACTGTACTGGTTCACATACCTCCTGTACTGGTTCACATATCTACTATACTGGTTCACATATCTACTGTACTGGTTCACTTATCTACTGTACTGGTTCACATATCTACTGTATTTGTTCACATAATTACTGTACTGGTTCACGTGTCTACTATACTGGTTCACATATCTTCTGTACTGGTTCTCATATCTACTGTACTGGTTTAAGTATCTACTGTACTGGTTCACTTATCTACTGTACTGTTTCACATATGTTCTGTTCTGGTTCTCATATCTACTGTTCTGGTTCTCATATCTACTGTACTGGTTCTCATATCTACTGTACTGGTTCTCATATCTACTGTACTGGTTCACATATCTACTGTACTGGTTCACATATCCAGTTTAAAATAAGAAATGCCCAATGATTAAGGTTACAAAGCTGTTATTGTCTCCCATGAACCATATAACATTTTAATCTTATTTTCTCGTCTATTGCAGGGGTCCAGAAAACCTTTGAGTTTGTGGGTGATGCTCCTGGTATGGTCAGTGAAAGTTTGAACAGCTTGACCAAAACTGTCAAAAAACAACTCAAGGATTAGTGAACTGATGTGTGGCATCCTAAACAAGTGATATGTGTGTTGACAGAACAGACAATATCCACAAAGGATGATACAGACAAATGTTCAATTAGTGTNTCTATACTGGTTTGCTTATCTACTGTACTGGTTCACATATCTACTGTATTTGTTAACATATCTATTGTCCTGGTTCACATATCTACTGTACTGGTTCACATATCTACTGTATTGGTTCACATATCTTCTGTACTGGTTCACATATCTACTGTACTGGTTCACATATCTACTGTACTGGTTCACGTATCTACTGTACTGGTTCACATATCTACTGTATGGTTCACGTATCTTCTGTACTGGTTCACTTATCTACTGTACTGGTTCACATATCTACTGTATTTGTTCACATATCTATTGTTCTGGTTCACATATCTACTGTACTGGTTCACATATCTACTGTATTGGTTCACATATCTTCTGTACTGGTTCACATATCTACTGTACTGGTTCACATATCTACTGTACTGGTTCACTTATCTACTGTACTTGTTCACGTGTCTACTATACTGGTTCACTTATCTACTGTACTGGTTCACGTGTCTACTATACTGGTTCACTTATCTACTGTACTGGTTTACATATCTACTATACTGGTTCACATGTCTATTATACTGGTTCACATATCCACTGTACTGGTTCACATTTCTACTGTTCTGGTTCACGTGTCTACTATACTGGTTCACATATCTACTGTATTTGTTCACTTATCTACTGTACTGGTTTACATGTCTACTATACTGGTTCACATATCTACTGTACTGGATCACATATCTTCTGTACTGGTTCTCATATCTACTGTACTGGTTCAAGTATCTACTGTACTGGTTCACTTATCTACTGTACTGGTTCGCATATCTACTGTACTGGTTCACATATCTACTGTATTGGTTCACATATCTTCTGTACTGGTTCACATATCTACTGTACTGGTTCACATATCTACTGTACTGGTTCATGTATCTACTGTACTGGTTCACATATCTACTGTATTTGTTCACATATCTATTGTTCTGGTTCACATATCTACTGTACTGGTTTACATGTCTACTATACTGGTTCACATATCTACTGTACTGGATCACATATCTTCTGTACTGGTTCTCATATCTACTGTACTGGTTCAAGTATCTACTGTACTGGTTCACTTATCTACTGTACTGGTTCGCATATCTACTGTACTGGTTCACATATCTACTGTATTGGTTCACATATCTTCTGTACTGGTTCACATATCTACTGTACTGGTTCACATATCTACTGTACTGGTTCATGTATCTACTGTACTGGTTCACATATCTACTGTATTTGTTCACATATCTATTGTTCTGGTTCACATATCTACTGTACTGGTTTACATGTCTACTATACTGGTTCACATATCTACTGTACTGGATCACATATCTTCTGTACTGGTTCTCATATCTACTGTACTGGTTCAAGTATCTACTGTACTGGTTCACTTATCTACTGTACTGGTTCGCATATCTACTGTACTGGTTCACATATCTACTGTATTGGTTCACATATCTTCTGTACTGGTTCACATATCTACTGTACTGGTTCACATATCTACTGTACTGGTTCATGTATCTACTGTACTGGTTCACATATCTACTGTAT
>NW_018408779.1:127404-181371 GCF_002113885.1 Mizuhopecten yessoensis | reverse complement strand
TCACATCAGACCATGACTGTCAGTGGTTACACTTTGTCCTCACATCCGACCATGACTGTCAGTGGTTACACTTTGTCATCACATCCGACTATGACTGTCAGTGGTTACACTTTTTCATCACATCAGACCATGGCTGTCAGTGATTACACTTTGTCTTCACATCAGACCATGGCTGTCAGTGGTTACACTTTGTCATCACATCCAACCATTACTGTCAGTGGTTACATTTTGTCATCACATCAGACCATAACTCAGTGGTTACACTTTGTCCTCACATCAGACCATGACTGTCGGTGGTTACACTTTGTCCTCACATCAGACCATGACTGTCAGTGGTTACACTTTGTCCTCACATAAGACCATGGCTGTCAGTGGGTACACTTTTTCCTCACATCAGACCATGACTGTCAGTGGTTACACTTTGTCATCACAACAGATCATGACTGTCAGTGGTTACACTTTGTCATCACATCAGACCATAAATGTCTGTGGTTACACTTTTTCCTCACATCAAGCCATGGCTGTCAGTGGTTACACTTTGTCATCACATCAGACCATGGCTGTTAGTGGTTACACTTTGTCATCACAACAGACCATGGCTGTCAGTGGTTACACTTTGTCCTCACATCAGGCCATGGCTGTCAGTGGTTACACTTTTTCCTCACATCAGACCATGGCTGTTAGTGGTTACATTTTGTCCTCACATTCGACCATAACTGTCAGTGGTTACACTTTGTCATCACAACTGTCAGTGGTTACACTTTTTCATCACATCAGACCATGGCTGTCAGTGATTACACTTTGTCATCACATCAGACCATGACTGCCAGTGGTTACACTTTGTCATCACCTCAGACCATGGCTGTCAGTATGACTGTCAGTGGTTACACTTTGTCATCACATCAGATCATGCCTGTCAGTGGTTACACTTTGTTATCACATCAGATCATGGCTGTCAGTGGTTACACTTTGTTATCACATCAGATCATGGCTGTCAGTGGTTACACTTTGTCCTCACATCCGACCATGACTGTCAGTGGTTACACTTTTTCATCACATCAGACCATGGCTGTCAGTGATTACACTTTGTCATCACATCAGACCATGACTGCCAGTGGTTACACTTTGTCATCACCTCAGACCATGGCTGTCAGTATGACTGTCAGTGGTTACACTTTGTCATCACATCAGATCATGCCTGTCAGTGGTTACACTTTGTTATCACATCAGATCATGGCTGTCAGTGGTTACACTTTGTTATCACATCAGATCATGGCTGTCAGTGGTTACACTTTGTCCTCACATCAGACCATGGCTGTCAGTGGTTACACTTTGTTATCACATCAGATCATGGCTGTCAGTGGTTACACTTTGTCCTCACATCCGACCATGACTGTCAGTGGTTACACTTTTTCATCACATCAGACCATGGCTGTCAGTGATTACACTTTGTCATCACATCAGACCATGACTGCCAGTGGTTACACTTTGTCATCACCTCAGACCATGGCTGTCAGTGGTTACACTTTGTTATCACATCAGATCATGGCTGTCAGTGGTTACACTTTGTTATCACATCAGATCATGGCTGTCAGTGGTTACACTTTGTCCTCACATCCGACCATGACTGTCAGTGGTTACACTTTGTCATCACAACAGATCATGACTGTCAGTGGTTACACTTTGTCATCACATCAGACCATAAATGTCTGTGGTTACACTTTGTCCTCACATCAGACCATGGCTGTCAGTGGTTACACTTTGTCATCACATCAGACAATGGCTGTCATTGGTTACACTTTGTCATCACATCAGACCATGGCTGTCAGTGGTTACACTTTGTCATCACATCTGACCATGACTGTCAGTGGTTACACTTTGTCATCACCTCAGACCATGGCTGTCAGTGGTTACGCTTTGTCATCACATCAGACCATAGCTGTCAGTGGTTACACTTTGTTATCACATCAGACTATGGTTGTCAGTGGTTACACTTTGTCATCACATCCAACCATTACTGTCAGTGGTTACACTTTGTTATCACATCAGACCATGGTTGTCAGTGGTTACACTTTGTTATCACATCCAACCATTACTGTCAGTGGTTACACTTTGTTATTGCATCCTAACATGAAAAAATTAAACTGATGAAAGATTTGATTACTTACACTGTTACTTACATTTGAAGCCAGATAAGGAAAGGTGAGAATTCCATGTACCTAATGTTGGAAGTGAACCTGGTATTTATTTCTATTATATTTTTTATGAAGCAGATAAACCTCACGTTATCTACTAGAAATGACAATCCGCAGACATAATTTCCTTCGTGAACATGCTATTTTGAGGTGTACATACATGTAGTATCAATACCCTGCACCGCATGATGTCATACCAACACCTAACGACACCTACAGATGTTTCTTTCACGACACCCACAGATGGTATCTGTCACGACACTTACAGATGTATCTGTCACGACACCTACAGATGTATCTGTCACGACACCTACAGATGGTATCTTTCACGACACCCACAGATGGTATCTGTCACGACACCTACAGATGTATCTGTCACGACACCTACAGATGTATCTGTCACGACACCTACAGATGTATCTGTCACGACACCTACAGATGTATCTGTCACGACACCTACAGATGTATCTGTCACGACACCTACAGATGTATCTGTCACGACACCTACAGATGTATCTGTCACGACACCTACAGATGTATCTGTCACGACACCTACAGATGTATCTGTCACGACACCTACAGATGTATCTGTCACGACACCTACAGATGTATCTGTCACGACACCTACAGATGTATCTGTCACGACACCTACAGATGTATCTGTCACGACACCTACAGATGTATCTGTCACGACACCTACAGATGTATCTGTCACGACACCTACAGATGTATCTGTCACGACACCTACAGATGTATCTGTCACGACACCTACAGATGTATCTGTCACGACACCTACAGATGTATCTGTCACGACACCTACAGATGTATCTGTCACGACACCTACAGATGTATCTGTCACGACACCTACAGATGTATCTGTCACGACACCTACAGATGTATCTGTCACGACACCTACAGATGTATCTGTCACGACACCTACAGATGTATCTGTCACGACACCTACAGATGTATCTGTCACGACACCTACAGATGTATCTGTCACGACACCTACAGATGTATCTGTCACGACACCTACAGATGTATCTGTCACGACACCTACAGATGTATCTGTCACGACACCTACAGATGTATCTGTCACGACACCTACAGATGTATCTGTCACGACACCTACAGATGTATCTGTCACGACACCTACAGATGTATCTGTCACGACACCTACAGATGTATCTGTCACGACACCTACAGATGTATCTGTCACGACACCTACAGATGTATCTGTCACGACACCTACAGATGGTATCTGTCACGACACCTACAGATGTATCTTTCACAGGGTTCCTACAAGAGCTGCATTACCTTCGGATAAAGAAAATATGTTGTCAAAATGTGCACGAACTTACTCCCTTCCTTCCCTAACAACGGTTGTCATATAAGTGATTTCGATTGTTTATCAGTATTGGTTAGCTTGTTAGTGTTACCCTCCATTACTTGTTTGCAGTAGAAGCTAGGGGGTTAGCTCGATTTGAAGCTCGGGTTACAGTGTACTGAAAAACACCGAATATACGTGGACTCGAATTTTAAAATAAGAAATCTATTTTACGACGATAGGAGACGTCTCTTGGAGCGGTGGCGAAGTTGCCAAAATCGCTTTCTGGCAAAATGTGTCCGATCGATAAGATACTGATATTCGGCCAATGGTGCTCTGTAACGTCATTTACAATCATAGTGGATTCGCGATGAAAAAAAGTTCATTGAGTGTGTTTGTCTGCTCCTTCAAAACCCATTTCGAAATTAGAGAGCAGTTTAGCAACTTTTCGGGGCGACATAACGATGATAAGCGGGGCGAAATATGTCGCGACTTAACATTTTCGTTATTTCGCCTAAGTTTTTCCGTCGTTTAGCGAAAATGTTTAACTCATTCACCCCTGAAGACACATTTGAACTCTTCCAATTAAAAGTTTGGTCTAGTCCATTATGAAATGTCAGGGGTAAATGAGTTAACAGGACGAAATGACAATATCTTTATTTCGTTACGAAATAATGAAATTACGAAAGGGCATATATCAGCCACCATGCCCTCCATATATTGTTCAACAACACCGAAGCTTGATCTCTTTAAAGTTTGACCCAATTGTCTTAAATATCGTAACCTAGACAACGCAGCATGACCACCTTACCAGGCGGTCAATCTTAGGGGCTTTACACATACAGACTGGATATATCCGTCTCTTAAACTGTCAATTTTAGGAGCTTTACACATACAGACAGGATATATCCGTCTCTTAAACTGTCAATCTTAGGGGCTTTACACATACAGACTGGATATATCCGTCTCTTAAACTGTCAATCTTAGGGGCTTTACACATACAGACTGGATATATCCGTCTCTTAAACTGTCAATCTTAGGGGCTTTACACATACAGACTGGATATATCCGTCTCTTAAACTGTCAATCTTAGGGGCTTTACACATACAGACTGGATATATCCGTCTCTTAAACTGTCAATCTTAGGGGCTTTACACATACAGACTGGATATATCCGTCTCTTAAACTGTCAATCTTAGGGGCTTTACACATACAGACTGGATATATCCGTCTCTTAAACTGTCAATCTTAGGGGCTTTACACATACAGACTGGATATATCCGTCTCTTAAACTGTCAATCTTAGGGGCTTTACACATACAGACTGGATATATCCGTCTCTTAAACTGTCAATCTTAGGGGCTTTACACATACAGACTGGATATATCCGTCTCTTAAACTGTCAATCTTAGGGGCTTTACACATACAGACTGGATATATCCGTCTCTTAAACTGTCAATCTTAGGGGCTTTACACATACAGACTGGATATATCCGTCTCTTAAACTGTCAATCTTAGGGGCTTTACACATACAGACTGGATATATCCGTCTCTTAAACTGTCAATCTTAGGGGCTTTACACATACAGACTGGATATATCCGTCTCTTAAACTGTCAATCTTAGGGGCTTTACACATACAGACTGGATATATCCGTCTCTTAAACTGTCAATCTTAGGGGCTTTACACATACAGACTGGATATATCCGTCTCTTAAACTGTCAATCTTAGGGGCTTTACACATACAGACTGGATATATCCGTCTCTTAAACTGTCAATCTTAGGTGCTCTACACATATAGACTGGATATATCCGTCTCTTAAACTGTCAATCTTAGGGGCTTTACACATACAGACTGGATATATCCGTCTCTTAAACTGTCAATATTCGCGTCTAATGAGCTTGATTTTTATTCTTGTTAAAACGGTAAAACACGAGCTAATCTGAAGAACAGCTGTCGGGGAACTCTCCTTGTGTATGTTGTACCTAGCGACGCAGGTATCATCATTATAGATACATGTGCGGTCTTCAATCTGATATTAAAGCTTGTATACTACATGTATATGCGGTCTATAACCAATATATATATATATATATTACCTACATTGTATATTGCAGACCAAATCTAATTAATACACTATTATATGGGAGTTATCCCCCTTCCCCCACCCACACCATATTTTATATGATAACCTCTTAATTATGTAAATATCTAATTAGATTTACAAATTTTATTTTTTGACAGTAAGCAAAATCTTATTATTATAAATTCAATCCATTATGTCCATATACCTACCATCAATGGAGAGGACTTATATAGGCTATAAGCCTGTTGTCCAATCCTTTTGACAGTGTAACATTCTTCTATGTCAATAAAATATGTTAAAATGAAAAAAATAGATACATGCACGTACTCAAAAATAACACGAACGGGGATTTCCCAGGATTTTTTATTACCCTTTGAGCTGAAAGTAACATTTCAAAAAGTACTATTCCAGGAGCTCTCCCTCTCAGTAGTCATGTTTAGTTGGAACTAGAGTAATCGCTCTTCCTTCACCCGACAGTACGTCCGTGTGACCAACCACACTTGCACAGTGAATTTCCTATTTGATATTTATATCAGACGTTTTAAAGCACTGTAGACTAATTAACACTATGTACTAACGCTCGTGGTGTATACTATCTAACGCTCGTGGTGTATACTATCTAACCCTCGTGGTGTATACTATCTAACCCTCGTGGTGTATAATATTTAACCATTGCACTGCTTTCAGTTATCATTCATAGCCAATGGAATCTGTTCATCTCATAAAAAATCACACTTATTGTTATTCAGCATTTAGTTCAAATAATGTATGTATCTTGTAAGCTTTTCAATGAACAGAACAGCCATCGCCCGGGGAGGGGTCAGTGGTATCCAACGTAACAATTATGACGTCATAATGATAATGATGTCAACAATCGGTCCGTGGCATTCATATCCTATATGAGTGTCAACTGAATTTGGTAGGGTTATATAATGGTAATACCATACGATGGTAAATATCATTAAATGGCACAAACTCTGTCAGCTTATTAAACGTGAATAGATATTGAAAAAAAACTCATTGTGTTTAGAGAGACTGAATGAAGCAGTATATGTAGATCTCCGACGTAAATTGGTTTCGTTGAAACTTTCGTTAAAAAGACAACACCGCCGTCTACTGGCAGTTACTTAAGGTAACTTTCGTTTAATATACAACACCGCCATCTACTGGAAGGTAACTTTCGTTAAACAGATAACACCGCCATCTACTGGAAGTTGCGAGAGGTAACTTTCGTTAACAGACAACCCCGCCATCTACTGGACGTAGCCAAAAGTACATTTCGTTGAACAGACAACATCGCCATCTACAGAACGTAACGAGAGGTAACTTTCCTTTACAGATAACACCGCCATCTACAGGATCTAACGAGAAGTATTTGGTTGTCAAACAAAACCCCTTGTGCATTTTTATGATTAGTTTTCAAATAAGAAAAAAATGTTTTCAGGTTTTCATAAATTAATTTATAATATAATAATTCATTTTTTTTTTTTAAATCGGGTTGATGTCCCTTAATATTAAAATGTATTTNAGACAACACCGCCATCTACAGGACGTTACGAGAGGTAACTTTCCTTTACAGACAACATCGCCATCTACAGGACGTAACGAGAGGTAGCTTTCCTTTTACGGATAACACCGCCATCAACAAGACGTAACGAGAGGTAGCTTTTCTTTTACAGATAACACCGCCATCAACAGGACGTAGCGACATCGCTATCTAGATGTAACTTTCCTTTACAGATAACATCGCCATCTACATGACGTTACGAGAGATAACTTTCCTTTTACAGATAATAACGCCATCTACAGGACGTAACGAGAGGTAACTTTTCTGTTACAGAAAACACCGCCATCTGCAGGACGTTACGAGAGGTAACTTTCCTTTACAGATAACACCGCCATCTACAGGATCTAACGAGAAGTATTTGGTTGTCAAACAAAACCCCTTGTGCATTTTTATGATTAGTTTTCAAATAAGAAAAAAATGTTTTCAGGTTTTCATAAATTAATTTATAATATAATAATTCATTTTTTTTTTTTAAATCGGGTTGATGTCCCTTAATATTAAAATGTATTCTGATCACAGTGGCTGGCTCTAGATCTGGAGCGGATATCGATATCGGCAGCCGTCCTAAAAAGTGAGAAGACATAAATAAGATCGAAACACTTCTTTCACATGGAAGGGTCGCCTCGGTGCATTTTGAAACATTCCATCCCGCGATGGCAGTCGTAACTAATGTGATGTTTAGATAATGGAAACTGTAGTTACCATAAACCCCCACGACCTGCTCGACTCTTTCATCTACGATCATGGTCACAATGATGTTTAAACATATTGCTTCAAAGCACTCTGTTGACCCTGTCGTACTCTCCCAGTTAATTTCTGTGTTTTTTGCACATCTTCCATCTTAATTGAATCCCATGTACCCTGTACTCTAAACCATAATTGTTTTTTCCTTCTTGACAGAAAATATCATCCATTTAACGTTTCATTTTAATGCTTCTGGGATCGCTGATAATGATGGAGCGACTCGCGCGGATCTGTCGCTAGGGAACAGTCTGCACAAAGCATTTAACAGTTTTCACGGGCAGACAACTCGTCGAGGGACACAGAGAGTCATTCATTTTTAATATCCATATTTTGTAATCTGACAATACTTTTTGGTGCTCTTGTCTGATAACATATGGTTTTATCTAATTGATTCCGACACAAGCAAATACATAGCGATTAGACAAAAACACACACATTTGTATAGAGATTATTTAAATTGAACAGAAAAAATGTTTATTAATCTTTAGAAATTATGTTAGTTAAGACTGTATAAATAATAGTGTAGCCCAGTCCAATGTTGTTAAACACGGTAGGAGAAGCCTTTACCAAGAGCTTTCTGTCATGACAAGGCGCAACATGTAGACTAGAGGTTCTCAAATAAATATAATCACCGTGCAACTTTTGTACATTGGATATATATATACGCGTATCTCTGAAACGAAAGCTGGACACCTAGCTTTCAGCTGCTGGTAAAAGTCTTTCAAATTTTACATTCATCGTCGTACGTATGTAAGCAGGTGTACAGCTAAACCGATGTCCGCTGTACAGATGGACCTATATCCGGTGTACAGAAATACCTATATCCGGTGTACAGATGTAACTACACCCGGTGAACAGATGTATCTATATCCGGTGAATAGAGCTTCCTATGTCCGGTGTACTGATATACTTATATCCGGTGTACAGTGTTACCTATATTCGGTGTACAGAGACACCTATATCCGGTGTACAACTTTACCTATATCCGGTGTACAGAGATACCTATATCCGGTGTACAACTTTACCTATATCCGGTGTACAGAGATACCTATATCCGGTGTACAGTAGATAAAGTGTACCTCTATAGTGAACCCGGACCTCTTTATCATTTGTGTTCGATTTAAAGAAGTTCTCACATATGAGATGCTGGAAACGGTTGATACTTCTGTAAAGTCGAACTTACAGCTTAACGGGAACAAATCGGTATTCTTTCTTTAATTATAATAATTTGCAAAAAAATAGTACTCCGTGGTATATGTATATGTATGAAGCGTACTAATGTTAAATATGTGGATTAATTAGGTTGCTTTACAAGCGTCAGCTGTAGGGAATTTCCCTTGAGCTCAGCGGTAGAGAGCCAAGGGTCGTGGGTTCGAGCCCCAGCGACGGCACTATCTATATCACTATTCCTCGTCCTATTACAAATTGGTGCCGTTGATCCTCCCCATTCAAGGTAAGAGAACCCTTGGCTGGGAGTCAAAGAACCTGGGTTGGTGTTTAAAAAAAGGGGGGAATAGTGTAAAAGATGTGGATTAATTAGGTTGCCTTACAAGCGACAGCTGAAGGGAACAGCGGTAGAGCATCGGGCTGGAGAGCCAAGGGTCGTGGGTTCAAGCCCAAGCGACGGCACTATCTTTATCACTATTCCTCGTCCTATTACACTAATCTTTAAAAGTTAGCATAACGTTCGCTCAGTGAGACGTTGCCTCAATAACTAATTTTAGATAAAACCATAAAACCAAGACGAGGGTTTCGGAGAACTGGCAGACACTACGTTTACTCGTTATCAGGGGTGAGCAGTGCTCGTCACGCGCGCACGAGACTTATAGGGTGTACAATGGCGTGCTTCAACCCCTCCCGTTCGTGGCAAGGTGTCTTGTCACGTGACCCGGAAAATCTGAAACAGACAGAATTTAATGAGGCATGAAGAACAAGCAGATACATGTTTAATCTCTGATAATCATGCAGAAAACATGGCATGGTCTGGACCAATGGGTGGGTGGATCGAATGGATCGCTTAGAACTCCCAACTTCAACCCTTTAACAGCCCATCAACACAATAATGTCATACAGGGCCACACAGTAGTCTTCACGACCCATCAACACAATAAGATCACACAGGGCCACACGAACCGTAGTCTTTCTTCTTTTTCTGTTTTTTTTTTTTCCTTTTTTTTCCTTTTTTTTTTTTTCAACAGCACATTAAACATAACACATCATATTTCAGTCTCACATTCTTAATTTTCACACAAGTTTTTTGTTTGTCTTGACATTTTTTAAACATTCTTATATTATTACATCAATTTGGATACCAATGCAGAAAAACAATTATTTTCTTTATAAGTTTAAAACAAGATACAGAGAATAATATTATATGCATTGTAGTTGAGAAGCAAACAAATACAAAAAAAAACGAAAAAAACACCAGTTTGACTATTTTCACATGCTGAAAACGTACGGTAGTCTTACCGGCCCATCAACACAATAAGATCATACAGGGCCACACAGTAGTCTTAACGGCCCATCAACACAATAAGATCATACAGGGCCACACAGTGGTCTTAACGGCCCATTAACACAATAAAGTCATACAGGGCCAAACACTAGTCTTATCGGCCTATCAACACAATAAGGTCATACAGGGCCACACAGTAGTCTTAACGACCCATCAACACAATAAGGTCATACAGGGCCATACAGTAGTCTTAACGACCCATCAACACAATAAGATCATACAGGGCCACACGTACGGTAGTCTTAACGGCCCGTCAACACAATAAGGTCATACAGGGCCACACAGTAGTCTTAACGACCCATCAACACAATAAGGTCATACAGGGCCACACAGTAGTCTAACGACCCATTAACACAATAAGATCATACAGGGCCACACGTACGGTAGTCTTAACGGCCCGTCAACACAATAAGGACATACAGGGCCAAACAATAGTCTTAACGACTCATCAACACAATACGATCATACAGGGCCACACAGTGGTCTTAACGGCCCATTAACACAATAAAGTCATACAGGGCCAAACAAAAGTCTTATCGGCCCATCAACACAATAAGGTCATACAGGGCCACACAGTAGTCTTAACGACCCATTAACACAATAAGGTCATACAGGGCCAAACAATGGTCTTAACGACCCATCAACACAATAAGGTCATACAGGGCCCCATAGTAGTCTTAACGACCCATCAACACAATAAGGTCATCCAGGGTCACACAGTAGTCTTAACGACCCATCAACACAATAAGGTCATACAGGGTCACACAGTAGTCTTAACGACCTATCAACACAATAAGGTCATACAGGGCCATAGAGTAGTCTTATCGGCCCATCAACACAATAAGGTCATACAGGGCCAAACAATGGTCTTAACGACCCATCAACACAATAAGGACATACAGGGCCTCACAGTAGTCTTAACGGCCCATTAACACAATAAAGTCATACAGGGCCAAACAACAGTCTTATCGGCCCATCAACACAATAAGGACATACAGGGCCTCACAGTAGTCTTAACGGCCCATTAACACAATAAAGTCATACAGGGCCAAACAATAGTCTTATCGGCCCATCAACACATTAAGGTCATACAGGGCCACATAGAAGTCTTAACGACCCATCAACACAATAAGGTCATACAGGGCCACACAGTAGTCTAACGACCCATTAACACAATACGATCATACAGGGCCAAACAATAGTCTTAACGGCCCATCAACACAATAAGGTCATACAGGGCCACACAGTGGTCTTAACGGCCCATCAACACAATAAGGTCATACAGGGCCAAACAATAGTCTTATCGGCCCGTCAACACAATAAAGTCATACAGGGCCACACAGTAGTCTTAACGATTCATCAACACAATAAAGTCATACAGGGCCACGCAGTAATCTTAACGACTCATCAACACAACAAGGTCATACAGGGCCAAACAATAGTCTTAACGACTATACATGAAGATAAATGATACATTATCTCCAAAGACAAGCGGTAGGAACTCTCCGACTGGTTGCCGGGATCCCAACCTGCTCTAGCCGAGCTAGCTGTCTGGCGAGTGAGATGTAACCCTGGACATGGCACCTCGGTATGCAGATCTCTCGTGCCAAGACGGAAATGTTTATTCTAGAGCTCAGCTCTTCTATCCCCCTGTAATTGTGTGTGGGGGCTACACACCGGGGTAATTTCCTTTCTGAGGGAAATCCATCACTTCTCAACGAGTAATACGACTTTGATTGAGAACTACATTGTCCTGTCCATCCCTGTAATGCCAAAGTGGTATCGCGGTCCCTTTATCTAGGGTTGCTCTACATTTTATTTGAGGGCATAAGTTAACACAAATTCGGGAGGAGGAGGGTATTTGTAAGACTCGGGATTCGCTGTCCCTACTGTCTGTCGCGGATAATGAGTTTCTAATATGTATGATTGTTAATGGCGAGGACCACTTACGATTTCCTCCGTCTGACTCTCTTTGTCCTAACGACCAATAACCGGGCTACTGTCGTGAGGCGAACTTTTCTCACTCGTTATGAAGTTGTCCTTAAACACATGGTTCCCACCACCTCGTGGGGGAGTTATAATTTTCTCTGCGTAATTAGTATATTTTGTTACTCGCTCACTGCATCTTTTTTTCTTCATTTCCTAACTAAAAATCTTAGTGGTTTTTTTTCTACAAATGGTTATTTGTACCCGGATCGTTAATGTGGGGTGCATTTGGATATTTTCATGAATATATACATTAAGGTCACGTGTTAAATTAGATATAATCATACAAATAAAAGGTGAGAAATGCGAGGTAGCCTATAAACTAATTTTTATTACAAATTAAAGTTATGTGTAAGGTAGCATATGACCTCTAACTCAGCTCTAACACAAATCACAGGTATAATATGTAAGGTAGGATATAACCTAAACTCACACACAAATCACAGGTATAACGTGTAAGGTAGCATGTAGTCTTAACTCTAACCGAAGTCATGGGTATAATGTGTAAGGTAGCATATAACCTAAACTCTAACACAAATCACAGGTAAAATGTGTAAAGTAGCATATAACCTTAACTCTAACACAAATCACAGGTATAATGTGTAAGGTAGCATATAACCTTAACTCTAACACAAATTACAGGTATAATGTGTAAGGTAGCATATAACCTTAACTCTAATACAAACCACAGGTATAATGTGTAAGGTGGCACATAACCTAAACTCACACACAAATCACAGGTATAATGTGTAAGGTAGCATATAACCTTAACTCTAACACAAACCACAGGTATAATGTGTAAGGTAGCATATAACCTTAACTCTAATACAAACCACAGGTATAATGTGTAAGGTGGCACATAACCTAAACTCACACACAAATCACAGGTATAATGTGTAAGGTAGCATATAACCTTAACTCTAACACAAACCACAGGTATAATGTGTAAGGTAGCATATAACCTTAACTCTAATACAAACCACAGGTATAATGTGTAAGGTGGCACATAACCTAAACTCACACACAAATCACAAGTATAAAGTGTAAGGTAGCATATAACCTGAACTCTAACACAAACGACATATATTATGTGTAAGGTAGCATTTAGACTAAACTCTAACCAAAGTCATGGGTATGATGTGTAACGTAGCATATAACCTAAACTCTAACACGAATCACAGGTAAAATGTGTAAAGTAGCATATATCCTTAACTCTAATACAAACCACAGGGATAATGTGTAAGGTGGCACATAACCTTAACTCACACACAAATCACAAGTATAAAGTGTAAGGGAGCATATAACCTGAACTCTAACACAAACGACATGTAGTATGTGTAAGGTAGCATATAGCCTAAACTGTAACAAAAATCATGGTTATGATATGTAAGGTAGTGTATAACCTTATCTGTAAGACAAATCACAGGTATAATGTGTAAGGTAGCATATAACCTTAACTCTAACACAAACGACATATATTATGTGTAAGGTAGCATTTAGCCTAAACTCTAACCAAAGTCATGGGTATGATGTGTAAGGTAGCATATAACCTAAACTCTAACACAAATCACAGGTAAAATGTGTAAAGTAGCATATATCCTTAACTCTAATACAAACCACAGGTATAATGTGTAAGGTGGCACATAACCTAAACTCACACACAAATCACAAGTATAATGTGTAAGGTAGCATATAACCTTAACTCTAACACAAACGACATGTAGTATGTGTAAGGTAGCATATAGCCTAAACTGTAACAAAAATCATGGTTATGATATGTAAGGTAGTGTATAACCTTAACTGTAAGACAAATCACAGGTATAATGTGTAAGGTAGCATATAACCTTAACTCTAACACAAAATCGAAGGTTTAGTGTGAAAGGTAGCATATAACCTTAACTCTAACACAAAATCGAAGGTTTAATGTGAAAGGTAGCATATAACCTTAACTCTAACACAAAATCGAAGGTTTAATGTGAAAGGTAGCATATAACCTTAACTCTAACCCAAATTGCAGGTGTAAAATGATGTGCATGTTTATATAGAAATGCATCCACAACTTATTGTAAGACACACTAATTGTATTTGAATTTTACCTCGTCATTAAATGATCTAGTCTTTTTGAGACGTATCACTGTATGACGTTTCACCTGAAGTTGTTAGGTGCATTAGGAATCAAATTTATGATGCAGTTTTATGTCGTAGATGCAGTACACGTGCGGTAATGACAGCCTGTATTAAGATTAGGAAGTTTTAGAAGGTCAAGGTCATTTAACGGCAGAAATATGTTCAAGGTCATCCAGTGCATCGTCACTCACATGGAACAGAAAGGAGTAAAAGAGTAATCTATCACGAGAAAGGAGGTGAAGAGAACGGAGGGATGATTGACGTTTGCCAGGGAAACGAAGACATGCACCTGATGACAGATAAGAGCTTACAAAGGGAAATCACTCTAAACACACACTTTAGTGCAGCGCTGCCAAGTGTTAATAACTATAAATAGCACCAAGCGTATTTTTTATGGTAACATTCATCATACGTAATGTGAGTTGTTGAGAGAGTATAATAGTGGAAGAACCTCGTTGTATAACAGTAGTATGGATAATAGTGCTGCGCCGGTAGTTACATAGGCTTCACCGTTACACACCAAGATTAAATTGCAATATAATATAAACTTTATTTTACAACAATTATGAAACAACTTTTCACAACTTATAGTAATCACTCTTGCTGGCCCGGATGTTAGGGCACGGAGGGGTCTTAATGTGGGAGGAAACCGGAGTACCCGGAGAAAACCAACGTATCGCACAGGTGACTTCATACCTTTCCACGTTCGATCGGGAAATCGAACCCCGGCCGCTTTGGTGTAAGGCATGTGCGCTATCCACTGCGCCACCCGACCACTCTTGAAATATAACTATTAAAAATTTTAAAAAAGAATTTCATCGCACAAGACTTCGTAGAAAGATGTCGATGAAAAAACCCTTTTCTCATTTCGTTTTGTGTCTTAGTTCGTAAAATACTGTGATGAGGCTACGTCGGGTGTAATCATTTCATAATTTTTATAGAAGTCGTGATGATCTGGTTGTTTATAAAATATATTGCATACTTTTCTATAGATCTTGTGTGTTTTGTGTTATAAGATATAATATATAATATAAATAATATCTTATAAAGACATTGTATATCTCATAAACGATATAAGATATAGGATATATAGGTAATATATTGATAATTTCATAGAAGATATCTTCTGAAAAAAGTTATCTTATAGTATCTCTACACGTATATCATATATCTCATAGAATTTATATACGATATCTTATAGTATCTCTATACGTATATCATATATCTCATAGAATTTATATACGATATCTCATAAACAGAATATAACCAATATAATCTTATTAGATAATGATTAACATGGCTCCTTAGATAAATGGGAAGTTGGCTTGCCATACGTAAACGCTTGTCGAGTGTGTTGACGTTAGGAGGGATACTACAACAATTGATGTAGATATCTCTTACAGTTTGATAAAACACGTGTGAACACAAAGTATACACCTCTGACATATTATGTAAATAGTTCGGCGTGGAGTTTTTACCATAATAAACAGTTCCGGAATGAAATCCGTTCCCCTATAAACAGTCAGAACAGATCTGGCTAGATTGTGTACCGGCGCGCAGACTTAGACCCCAAATAGATACTGGTATATGTCCGGTATATAAACAATTAACAGATGGGTTATTAACGTAAATAAAAAAATCTCTTGTGGAAATAAAGGAAACTTTTCATGAACAAATTCTGCACTTTGTCACGTGCTTTGGGGCTGGGTTTGTAAACGACTCGTGCATGTATATATCATAAGATCCTCGCGAAACATTTATCTACCGACTCGACGTGCGAATTAACACGAATAATGAAATATTAAAAAAATAGATCTATATTATTGCATTGTCAAAAAAAATGATAATAGAATAGTCCACAGTACCGACGTTAAAGCTAAATGTTCTAACATGTTAGTTGACCATAACGTAAAATAAGAAATATGTAGTCGGAGGAAACATTACCCATTGACGTCTAACTCTGTCTGGTCTCCAGATACCAACCCAGATTTAAAAACCAAACGGTAACAAAATGTTTTACGAAAACAAATCTTTAACGAGATGAAACAAAACGGGTTAACGAGAGACACAGATCTTTAACGAGAGGTTAAAACAAACAAAACAAACAACAGACTTTTATCGAGAGTTATATGCAAATCTTTAATGGGAAGCTAGGCCAATATGTTTTTAACTTTTTGTGAACACCCGTGTTCTGGCAATGAAGTGTGTCGGTGTCCAATTCATACCCGGAAACGATTTAAAATAACATAATCAGCCCACAAATACAATAGTGATCTCCAAGATCCCATGTGCCACTTGCAAAGAATCCTAATTTGTACATTGGGAATCTCGAGACATCAGCAGGAACACGGAACGGAGGGCTTTGACTTCGAATTCTCTGCTGCAGCTGAACCAATGCCGTGGAGACCAGAGACTAGACTGATTGGCCAGTGTTTTCTCAGGGTTTACGGCGCTACCATATGCATGAGCGGTTGCGTCGCTTATTGTACGTCCACCATGCCTTCTGTCCCAACGTCGTCTTATATATATAGGACAGACGACTCATCTTCTCCGCCCTACCCTCCTTCCTCTGTATACTGTATCCCTTCTATTTTCATGTTCCTATCTTTATCGTCTGCTGAAAGGCCGTAATAGTGGACGTTATACCTTCAAAATCAATATCAATCAATCAATCAATCAGTCAATCAATCAATAAATCAGTCAGTCAATCTATACAGTGCTCGACATGGACAGAAGCCGTCTGAAGCTCTCGTTAGTTAGATCATCCTAATGCTATCAACGGTAACCCCTATAAAACAGTTTTAACTTTTGAACAATACCTTTTTTTAAACCATGCTATTCAAAGGCATGTATTATCTTGTAGTCTCACCAAATCCTGTTGCTTCTGTTTGAGTTATCTCCCTTAAACATTTTAAAAGTGAAAATAACTTTTCCTCCCACTATTTGCTATTTTACCTTTTTTAAATTTATCATCAGTGAAATCAACCAGCTTCATTTTTAAAATATTCAATAGTTTTCTAGAGCTCTCTTGGAAATGAGGAGATACATGCAACCTATAATTATATTTAAGTTATGAATTTCAATTTCAATGTTATTGGAATTATCTTTTATATTACCACGGTTTGGACATATAAAGTCCCAGTGTTTGGATATTTTCCCTCTGAATAAAATTAAAGATATTTGATTAAAACGGTGTGATATATATGTATATTCAAGAAATTATCAAAGAACACAGTGGGTTTTGAAAATTAGAATTTGAAGAATGATAACAAGCGACAAAAAATACAAATTAAAAATATATTTTTTTGTTAAAATTCACAAAAATCTTTCAATTTTCTGATTTTTGATAGCTGCTCTATAATTGGTCTGAATGTTATACAGAATTTTCAACCAGTAAGACAAACAACACGAATAAAATCGATAAAAAGACGTGATGAAAATTTCAGTTTTTGAAGTGACGCCGTGAAGCTAGCGATGTTATGTGCCCAGATTCCCGGGAGAGCTCCTTATATGTGGTACATAATCCGTCACTTTCCACCTGGGGGTTTATGTCTCGTTAGAGGAGGTACAGGTGGGTTACCAACAGAGGGCACTGTTAAAGTGACGTGATTGATCAATTTGCACCAGATCCGCCTGAATGAAGTATTTTAACAGCAAAATGCCCCGGTCACCGGAATGGAGCATACAAAAACAGAAAGCCCCGGAATTCAGTCTGCTGTATAGTTCTGTCATCAATGGAAATGGAAGCTGTATCCTTCAAATCACTTGTAACTAGATTTTTCGTTTTTCCTTTATAACAATCCGGACTAATGAGGTTTTACTCTTACACAGCTCGGACTAATGAAGTTTTACTCTGACACAGTCCGGACTAATGATGTTTTACTCTGACACAGACCAGACTAATGATGTTTTACTCTAACACAGACCAGACTAATGAGGTTTTACTCCAACACAGTCCGGGCTAATGAGGTTTTACTCTTACATAGTCCGGACTAATGAAGTTTTACTCTAACACAGACCAGACTAATGAGGTTTTACTCTAACTGCTGGGTGTCTTCGGCAGTATGTTTCAGTGAGGTAGCACTACAAAGTCGGCATCAGTTCCGCGCTATCACAAGGAGACAAACACGAACATATCGCAGCCTCCCAAAATACACGCACATACACTACACGCATGCATCTTGCACACAGGGGAGGCCGTCCTTAAATGACCTTAGCTGTTAATAGGACGTTAAACAAAATCAAGCAAACAAACAAACAAACTAACACAGTCCTGACTTATGATGTTTTACTCTTACACAGTCCGGACTAATGATGTCTTACTCTGACACAGTCCGGACTAAGAATGCTTTACTCTAACACAGTCCGGACTAATGAGGTTTTACTCTGACACAGTCCGGAATAATGAGGTTTTACTCTGACACAGTCCGGACTAATGAGGTGTTAGTCTGACACAGTCCGGACTAATGAGGTTTTACCGTTCTGGGTACAGTCCCGTTTTGGGTACACTCTGACACAGTCCAGACAAATGAGGTTTTACTCTGACACAGTCCGGACTAAGGATGCTTTACTCTAACACAGTCCGGACTAATGAGGTTTAAACTCTGACACAGTACGGACTAATGAGGTTTTACTCTGACACAGTCCGGACTAATGAGGTTTTACTCTTACACAGTCCGGACTAAGGATGTTTTACTCTTACACAGTCCGGACTAATGAGGTTTTACTCTGACACAGTCCGGACTAATGAGGTTTTACTCTGACACAGTCCGGACTAATGAGGTTTTACTCTTACACAGTCCGGACTTATGATGTTTTACTCTACTAACACAGACCAGACTAATGATGTTTTACTCTGACACAGTCCGGACTAATGAGGTTTTACTCTGACACAGTCCGGACTAATGAGGTTTTACTCTTACACAGTCCGGACTAATGAGGTTTTACTCTAACACAGTCCGGACTAATGAGGTTTTACTCTGACACAGTCCGGACTAATGAGGTTTTACTCTAACACAAACCAGACTAATGAGGTTTTACTCTGACCCAGTCCGGACGAATGAGGTTTTACTCTAACACAGTCCGGACTAATGAGGTTTTACTCTGACACAGTCCGGACTTATGATGTTTTACTCTACTAACACAGACCAGACTAATGATGATTTACTCTAACACAGACCAGACTAATGAGGTTTTACTCTAACACAGTCCGGACTAAGAATGCTTTACTCTGACACAGTCCGGACTAATGAGGTTTTACTCTGACACAGTCCGGACTAATGAGGTTTTACTCTAATTAAATGAGGTTTTATTCGATGAAGCTTTTTCTTTCGTTTGTAGGTCGGACGAAATCAGATGCCTGATGCAAAAGTTGTTTCGACAACACAACTATACACAATAAATGATTGGACTAGGGATTTTTAAAAACGATCTCTCTGAATTGCATCAAAAAGCTCGCGTAGAATACGGCGATTAATGAAATACACAAACTAATATTGTTCTAGTTCTATGTGATATTTTTTTCTCAGATACGAGGTACTCATGTTTTTAAAAAGAAATCATGTAACAAAAGTGTCAAATGACGATAAAAGTATGCAGGGTATGTAAAAGTTGTTGTTTTCGCCTCCTTATTTTACACTACGAAGCTGGGGTAGGAGACGGTATCTGTGTTATTTTGGCCAGAAACATGATCACCAATGACAAGTCTGAGACATATCGCCCAATCGAACATGTCATGGTTCCTAAGTAATGCATCAGGGTCCGTATTCATGAAACTGTTCTCATACTCAACTTTTGGATCTGGTTTTTAACCCTTTCACCACTGTAGACCATACTGGACTCTTCCAAATTAATGCATGGTAGAGTTCACTCAAGTTACATAGGGCTGAAAGGGTTAATCAGATCGTACGAGATACTCCATACGGCTCCATCTCCTCGCACTCTAAATCTCGTGGATGTTCGGACATTTATAACACTATGTTAAATCTCCCGACACTAATTGACATAGATGTGATTGTAAAAAGTCGAGACACAGAGTACATCACAGTAAATCCCTCGGATTTTGACGAGTGCTTATTTTAGCAACAGTGTTGCCAGTTGAGTTATAACGAGGATTTGGATTCATGTTTAAGAAACAAAATGAAATATAGAAATATAAAATAAATCAGGATCTGGGATACACACTACAAATATTATAGAGTCAAAGGGATTTCTAGATATATTTCTTCTCCAAACAAGTTTTTTTTTAAATTATTCTTACATTTAATTTGTCCATTTAACGATAGTCATTAACATAAAAAGCTTTTATACAGTTAAATTGTCATAAAAGTATCATCCAGTGAAAACTGCATACAGTTCTGTAGATAAATATACTTCTTTACATTTCATGACAGTTTCTTGGGCCGTTTTGCCACAAGTGTCCCGTTCTGGGTACAGTCCCGTTTTTGGTACGGTCCCGTTTTGGGTACAGTCCATTTTGGGTACGGTCCCGTTCTGGGTACAGTCCCGTTTTGGGTACAGTCTCGTTTTTGGTACAGTCCCGTTTTGGGTACGGTCCCGTTCTGGGTACAGTCCCGTTTTGGGTACAGTCCCGTTTTTGGTACAGTCCCATGCTGGGTACGGTCCCGTGCTGGATACAGTCCCGTTTTTGGTACAGTCCCGTTTTGGGTATAGTCTCGTGCTGGATACAGTCCCTTTTTTGGTACAGTCCCGTTTTGGGTACGGTCCCGTTCTGGGTACAGTCACGTTTTTGGACCGTACCGGGTACAGTCCCGTGTTGGGTATAGTCCCGTTTTTGGACCGTACCGGGCTGGGTACGGTCCCGTTCTGGGTACGGTCCTGTGCTGGGTATAGTCCCGTGCTGGGTACAGTGATGGTAGACGTGTGGACGGACGTTTGTTTAACGCGATAAGCATGTCAACTCTAATGTGATGTAACACGACAGAGAGGAAATTAACGCACCCACCGACCTAGGATTCGAAGCTGGGACCCACCGAACTCAGTCTAGACGGACGCTCTACCAATTGAGCTATCTGGTCGCCGACGATCGACACCATACAGTTCCACTTCAGTGATATCCCGGACGCGTGGACTCTTCCGACACTGCTGACGCATGGACTGACGACCTACTCAGTAAAAAGGGTTGTCCTTTGTGACGGTCCCAGGGTGTGGAGTTACGGTAACGTCTGCTATCATGTGGAGTTTTGTTTACTTTGAGCTTGGTAGGTGTGTGTCTGTACGTGGTCTTGACTAAATGAGAAGTCACTCCTGGCTATCAAAGTCCTCAAAGATATCGGCAAGGGTTGTTTCCATTCCGTCTAGAGATGTGACCTTAATTATTTGGGATTTATTTATATTCCGCCATGCTGATGCCTGCAACACTTGGAGAATAAGGTAAGGGTAGTTTTGTGTGCTTATGCGTGCACATGTTATTCAGTGTTCCGCAGTGGTCAGCTAATAAGGTCGGAAGATGAACTGCTCTACATTTCATAACAAAACTTTAGACAGGTAAATAGTCTTTAAACAGCTTTTATAAACTAGATATATAGGTCAATATTTTTACTGTAAATACCCACTGTTCAGCGTGGTTCTAGTTTTGGAAAAACATATATATTGGCATTAGAATCTAGGTTAGTAAAAGAGAGCTTAGTAAAAAATAAAGCTGGAATGTTGGCCCATAAAAGCATCATGTGAAATTGCAAATGCATCTTTGTAATGTCTAATGATCATACAGCATTACATTAATATTGTTAGTCAAGTGACTATTATTAGTTTAGCCTATAGTTTTAACAGATTTGTGTTTTTCCTGGTCAATTTATTTGTACCCAAGTTATTTCCATAAACATGAATTACTATCTAGAATCTTCAACCCTATCTTTTGATCTTTTAGTACAATTTAAGCTGAGTGATTTCAAGAATACAACAAAATTTAACAAAAGAAGGTCGGACGTAGAGAGTGTGACTGTTAGACATACATTTTATGTTTTTTTGCATATTCACAGCATGCAGTGTTTGCAAGCTCTCCTGTTAGAAAAAAATACAAATGTTGGAAAACTTTTGAAATAATTCTCATTTGAACATGAACCCTGGCTTTGTGTAGGAAAGTGGGGCTTCATTGTAAAGTATTCCTCTTAAATAACTTTAACAAAGTATAATGACATTAAAAAGATCATTGTATTAATTATGTCACAAATTAAAAGTGAGAATTTATAGCAGTATAAAACACCACCTTCATTAACTCCATTGAAAACTGCTAGATGTAGATGGTAATAATTTTATCAAACAGACACCTGCTGACTCTGACTAAATTGTGTCATGTACCGCGCTGTATTGTTATTCTTGTATGGCATGTGTGTTTTGTTGGCAGTCAGTTGCTGAATTACAAACTGAAAGTATAGTACCATCATAGGGATTATTTTCTGATTTTAGCAATTGTAGTCAATATAAAGAAAAATGAGTCAAAATTGGGCAATTCCATGTAAAGTTAAAAGAAAATGGAAATCAATAGAGGTAAGTTTAGTTATAGGGGTCCTTCGCCCCCTCTAGGATTATTCCTGGGCTGTGACGACTGTGGTGCAGTTATATCAAATCACGGACAGGTGACTTATAATTTGAAAAATTTATAAAAGTTTATATAAAATTTAAAATTTGTTTAACTGTGAGTGAGGGAATGTGTGTTTATGAATTTCACCGGAGCTATTATTATAACTATGGTATGTGTAAGACAATGTTTACCTGCGTAAGATAAACTTTACCACCACTGAAGGAAGTATTTGTCTAGATATTTAAGAGAGATCCAAATCCAATTACGGATTGTGCAATGCCGTCGCCTGGAGAACATGTACAGGCAGGTTCCCGAAATATTTGGTGATGACATCTTTTTCAAAAAATAATTTTACATATACTTAAATATGCTTTCACATGCCCTCATGTCCTGTACATCATCATGACGTCATATTACATTATCGATGCATCATTTGGTGATGATTTGGAAAAAACAAAAAAAAATCAAAATTCCAAATAAGAAATTTGTATACATTCTTCATAAATTAGAAATATATTTCTCCTGAGATGAGAGAATTTACACTCCCCTGATCCCCCCCCCCCCCCCCCCCCCAAAAGAAAACCCACAACAAAAAAGAAAATCTGTCTGAGAAAAACACTGCATTCCTCATTGACAGTAGTGTATTGATAATGGCCGTGTGGTTGTACGCTGTACATTGACAGTAGTGTATTGATGATGGCCGTGTGGTTGTACGCTGTACATTGCTTTGGGCTGGTTTGGGATCATATATAGAAAAGTACATAAATAACCTGAGAATGTGTCATACATGTATCTATTTGTTGAGACAAACTACAGAAGTTTTTGTCCATAGAGTATCAATCTGTTATGGTCATTGGTATTACTAGTGACTAAAATCTCAATAACCTAACTCTGGTCTGTGACATCATCATCAAAGTTCTACATACAGTGTAGCAGCTTCATAGTACAGTACAATGGTATTTTGTGTAAACTAGAACTATTGGTTGTTTATCATTTCTCTTTAAAAATATTTTATACAAATGTGTTTCTTTTAATCCAAATGACTATAAATAAACCTGATGACTTTGATCAAACACTTGCATTATTGTAAGATTGTATTTGTCCCCCATAAAATATGTTCTTAATTTTGTTGCTTGACTGGGTACACATATTATTATATAAGAATACAACATGATCAGTGTTTTCATTTGCTGAATTTATTTCAAAATAAAATGAAATACTAGAGCCTGTACTCTATATTCTGACTTTTTTCTCAACTACGTTGATACAAAACTTCGTACACTAAATGTAATGATTCAAGTTTTGCTTTTTTACTGCTTAAAAATAAGGTTCACTATTATCTGACTATAACTTGTTTAATGTTATTTTGAAATGAATTATCAGAAGGATTGAATAATACTATTGTTGTAAATTCAAATGGTTGTGTTTTTAAATTTGTGTTTAAAAAAAAAAAGTACGTCAATTTATACCATGAATATGAATTAGGATCAAATGTTTCAAAAATAGAAATGTGCTGAGTTATACAAATCTGTATTCATCACACAACATGTATCAGTTGTAACTTAATAGTAATGTCATGAAATTTAAAATATAATAAACAAGAATATACAAAAATGAAAGTGACAAAGAATTCATTAAATTTTCTCTGCAAAGGGGTGGTATATATATTAGGATGCAATGGTCCTGATCCCTGTGTCAACAAGGGTCAAAATGGTCAAAATGAAGATATGGTTATAACGTGAATAACCTCTAAAATTAAGTGATGTTTATATATTGACTGTTAAACTTGTATATCATGGTCGGGTTGAGAATTTCGTGAGGGAGGGGGTTATTGTCTATCATTACTACCATCACATGGACAACATGAACTTTTCATTATATATATATAGGAATCAGTATTTTGCTTCATATATCAAATATCACAAACACCAAATTAACAGAAATTGTAAGATTATCAACTTAATTCAAATTTATCGCATTTTACATCTAAACAAGATTAGTTGTAAATGATATGGATCGAACTGCAAACTGCAAATTTGAATATCCATTAACACTGCTCAAATCTTCAGAACAAATTCCTTGCTTAAATCCCGGGTTGTCACAGAGATAAAGTGAAAAAAATCTGTTAAATACAATAATCTTTAGGGAGATTAAAATTGTCACAATTCAGATCAGTCAGTGTCCCATTGTCTGAAAAGGGGAACAACTTAATGTATACAGTGTGACAGAAATTCAACTTTTGAATATTTTGTTAAGGATGAGAATGCAGAGATTTAACATAAATGCTTAAATTTAAAAAAAAAAATTGAAAATGTTTGTTTATTTCTTATATCAACATAAGAAATTGAAAATGAAATTAAGGAAAATGATAGAGCAAAACTAACAATCCTTTTTCTACAGAGTCTTTAAAACATCTGTTCAGTGCCATATCAGCTTGACTTGTTAAAATCATTTTGTAACTTTCTTATCAGATTTTGTTTAATCCATTAAATGCTACAATTTCTGTTTTTTTGTTTTTGTTATCATATATCATCAAATTTACTTTGAGAAAATAGAATTAAGTTTTAGTTTTGTTATAAATTACAAGTCATGTTTATTGCTTGCTAATGTTAAGTTGATCATACTTTGAACAATGATCATGTTCAGTTACTGGGTATTGTACTGTCATGTAGTGTTGTGAGTCCCATTAGTTGAGGGCATGCAGAGTTTAAAAAGTAATGCGATAGGTTTGATAAACATTTAATTTGGGACAGTGTAAACAAGGACCTACAGTTTTGACACATTGTCAACTCTATTGGCAAACAGCTTATGTAATTTGAGGTAGAATGGTTGATAAGTTGATATGTCAGTGTTTTTTTTTTTTTTGGGAACTGGCAGCTGGTCAGTAGTTTTGGGAAATTATCACAGCCTAGTACAGTACTAATTTAGGAAAAGCCTGGCACTTTTATGTGGGTGAAAGACTAAATTCATGGAATATTTCAAATTAACTTTTATTCTAGGATTTTCATTTTAAAAGAAAATGTTTGTGTTGTATTGTTTGTAATAGTTTCATTTTGCTGTTTTTGTCCATCGTCTCTCATTTTCTGTTATCTGTGAACAATTTACAGTTTTAAGAGAGGTCATTACGCTTGTCCACTATCTTGGATGGAAGAATATTAAAGTTGTTAAATAAATGTTCTTTACATTCATTAAAGGTCACAGGGATCAAGTCTGTTGAAATCTGCAATCAACTTCTTCCATAGAACCATAAAACCCAGGATCATATTTTACTAGTAGGTAAATGGAATGAAGAGCGACCAAAGTCATCATTGAACTTCCAATTTTCCCAGAAACCCCCAAAGGAGGGTTTTTCACCCCTAAAATAGTTGGTTGTACCCTCAGTTTTCAAAAATTGGCTCATATAACTATAGGTACCTAGGGGTACAGAATCTTCAAAATGTATCATATGATCCCCCTTTTCTAAATTTCAATGGGAACACTGGGTCACAGTGGTCTTATACACTACAGTGTATAGTGAAATTCCATTTTTATGCCCCCGCCATAAAATGGGGGGGCATATAGTGTTACCAATGTCCGTCCCGTCCCATCGCATCCCATCGCGTGGGACGCGTCCCGTCCCGATTCAATGTAAACACTTGGCAACTTCATTCTTTGACAGATTTTGGTCAAACTTTATAAAAAGATCAAGTATGATTATACTTCGGACATCATTGTAGTTCAGGGATCCCAGGTCAAGGCCAAGGTCACACTTGCTATATATATAGAAAATCGTCATGTTCCGATTCAATGTTAACACTTAGCAACATCATTCTTTCATGGATTTTGGTCAAACTTTATTCAAAGGTCAAGTATGAGTAATCTTCGGACATTGTTGTGTTTCAGGGTTCCAAGGTCAAGGCCAAGGTCACTGTTGCTATATATAGAAAATCATCTACTGATTCAATTTAAACACTTAGCAACTTCATTCAATATGTTATGGCGATGGTAATAACATACAAAAAAAACATATGAATATTGAAATCAACTTTAAGTGTAGTACCTTGTGTGTGTGCATGTTTCAGGGTATGAAGGTCAAAGGGGTTGTAACTTTTTATAGAACACTGAAACTAATTTCACATGACAGCGGGGGCATTTATGTCTTACAGACATTTTCTAGTTCTTTCTTAAATTAAACTTCATACAGCAATTATGAAACATGTTTCATTAACTAATTTAACTTGTGACGGCTTGGATGGAAGCACACAGGGGGTATTAATGTATGAGTAAACTGGAGTACCTGTCCCGATTAAAGATGATTACATGGGCGAAACCACAGACATGTATTTATCTGACATATCAGATTGTGTGAATTCATCGCAGGTATCACATAGATTTCAGAGGGCTTAGCCAGAATAAAATATATCCATTCACATAATAAACAGGTGTGATCGAAGATATGGGATAAACACATTTGTGTTGTAGTGCTTCTATTACACACAGGCCAGTCTACAGTTGTTCTAAATGCCTCTATTACACACAGGTACACACAGGTCTACTGTTGTTCTAGATGCAAAACAAAGCTCAGCATTACCCCAAGTTAATTAAATCCTTCCAGAAAATTTGAACAACGGTGGACAAATTAAAATGAGGTCAAGGACAGAATAATTAGACCACACAACCATAGCTTCAAAGGACACTAAATTGTTCTCAGTCCATTATTGTATCATTGTTTCAATTCATTCATTTTATTTAATCATTGGATGAGTCCAAAAAGGACGTTAGCTACTGGGGTACTACAGTGTGAAATACAGAACGTGTGTTGTACATGTATAGGGTCTAAGTTGAGGCTGTATCACTATAGTAAAATTCACAAGGTATACTACTGTGACACCTGGCCACCAAAATTAACCTTAAAACCCTGGAGTCATGGATTCTGTCAAATATGTATGTACAAGTAAGATGGAGGGCTATCAAAGTTGTTCAAATAAATGACCTTGAACCTCCTTGAAGGTCACATGGGTGAAATCTGTTAAAAATCTTCTAATGATTTCTATAAAGACCTATAAGGCCTATATATGGCCATGATATAAGTAGGTTACCAAAGACCACCCATTTGCATCTTTTTTTAATGTATGTGTCAAGAAGTCAACTTTGAGAACTGGTCGGGGTTAAGGGTCAATACTGATTATTACAGTGTTATGTTAAAATGATTTTAAACTCTTTTCAATACCCAGAAAGCCTAGGGTCATGGTATTTGGCTTGTATGTAGCTCTGATGAAACATTACATTTGCATTAAAATTACATTCTAGATCACAAGGCCTAGGATTGTAATACATAGGAAGCCGACTAGCTTGTATTGAGCCTTAGAGACATTGGGCTTTAACTTCATTTAAAGTCACAGTAGTACATATAAATGGTAAAAAAAATCCCAATTCTAACTGAAATACTGTCCTTAAAGTTAAGAAAAATGACAATTATCTCTGCTAAAAAAAAGCCCACAAAAACTGTCATCGTCAAACAGATGTTGAAATATATAAAATCTAAAGTTTGTGGCTTTTGATTTAACTGGATCCATAATTTGATTTGAAAAGATTTCAAGATTTCTTTTCAACTACATCTGATACCACACATTGTGAAAATGACTTGTAAAAACTGCAGTGATCTTGAGGGCACAACCTCTTAACAGAAAAAAAGTCAAACAGCTTGAAGGCTTGAAGCAAACTTCTATCAGTTCGGCTAATATATCATTGAAATGGATAATTTCTCCTGCTAAGGTTCCTGACCCTAATTACTCAGGTGTGATAAAAACCACGGGGTAATAAAAACAGTCACTGCCTTTACAACAGAAGGTGGCCCCTGTATTAGATTGGTGATGGCTGCGATGTTTTGACAGGAAATTGAGTGGAGACCTTTGACGGAATCTTAAGCTACCTGTTACCATTGTATTTTTACAAGTCTCTAACCGAGCCGAAGGTTGTTACCAATTGTAGGTAGATAAAGCTGGGATTAGACCTCTGTCTTGCTTCAATAAACCTCACAGGATGGTTCGGCGTCCCCCTTTGATGTGTTTCAGTATTGACGATTGCCAATACAGGTAAAAATTCCACAGATATGTGCAGGTATCAACCCTACTACAATCGTTACTTAAATACGACAATTTGACAAGGGCTGCAAGGGTCGCAGAGGTCATTCTCATTTATAATAGTGTGGTTCTGCATGAGTGATTTCTGCCAGATTGAAGACAGGTACTGTTTGACAGATAACCATGTTCAGGTGATTAAAGGGTCGTGTAATCTGATTGTTTTTGTTTACACAAATGTCTACAGGTAGATAAATGACATGTTCTGTAATACCTGTAATAGCCACACAGCTAGGTAGCTTACCTGGCAAAAATATCTGTGATATACCTGCATAACACTGATCAATAACTTACCTGTCTCAGAATACTTGTTATATACAGCTCCTACACAGAGGTAGATAAAGAATTACCTGTTATATACCTCCTACACAGAGGTAGATATAGAATACCTGTCTCAGAATACCTGGAATATACATACAACGCAGAGGTAGATATAGAATTACCTGTCTCAGACTACCTGTTATATACCTTCAACACAGAGGTAGATTTAGAATACCTGTTATAAACCTACTACACAGAGGTAGATATAGAATACCTGTTATATACCTACAACACAGAGGTAGATAAAGAATACCTGTTATATGCCTACTACACAGAGGTAGATTTAGAATACCTGTTATAAACCTACAACACAGAGGTAGATTTAGAATACCTGTTATATACCTACAACACAGAGTTAGATATAGAATACCCGTTATATACCTACAAAACAGAGGTAAATATAGAATACCTGTTATATACCTACAACACAGAGGAAGATATAGAATACCTGTTATATACCTACAACACAGAGGTAGATATAGAATACCTGTTATATACCTACAACACAGAGTTAGATATAGAATACCTGTTATATACCTACAAAACAGAGGTAAATATAGAATACCTGTTATATACCTACAACACAGAGGTAGATATAGAATACCTGTCTCAGTATACCTGTTATATGCCTACTACACAGAGGTAGATTTAGAATACCTGTTATATACCTACTACACAGAGTTAGATATAGAATACCTGTTATATACCTACAACACAGAGGTAGATATAGAATACCTGTTATATACCTACAACACAGAGGTAGATATAGAATACCTGTTATATACCTACAACACAGAGGTAGATATAGAATACCTGTTATATACCTACAACACAGAGGTAGATATAGAATACCTGTTATATACCTACAACACAGAGGTAGATATAGAATACCTGTTATATACCTACAACACAGAGGTAGATATAGAATACCTGTTATATACCTACAACACAGAGGTAGATATAGAATACCTGTTATATACCTACAACACAGAGGTAGATATAGAATACCTGTTATATACCTACAACACAGAGGTAGATATAGAATACCTGTTATATACCTACAACACAGAGGTAGATATAGAATACCTGTTATATACCTACAACACAGAGGTAGATATAGAATACCTGTTATATACCTACAACACAGAGGTAGATATAGAATACCTGTTATATACCTACAACACAGAGGTAGATATAGAATACCTGTTATATACCTACAACACAGAGGTAGATATAGAATACCTGTTATATACCTACAACACAGAGGTAGATATAGAATACCTGTTATATACCTACAACACAGAGGTAGATATAGAATACCTGTTATATACCTACAACACAGAGGTAGATATAGAATACCTGTTATATACCTACAACACAGAGGTAGATATAGAATACCTGTTATATACCTACAACACAGAGGTATATATAGAATACCTGTTATATACCTACTACACAGAGGTAGATATAGAATACCTGTTATATACCTACAACACAGAGGTAGATATAAAATACCTGTTATATACCTAGAACACAGAGGTAGATATAGAATACCTGTTATATACCTACAACACAGAGGTATATATAGAATACCTGTTATAAACCTACAACAAAGAGGGAAAATTAGAATACCTGCTTATAAGTTCCTCACTGGTTCCTTGGGTGGGGAGGACTGGTGAGGGTGGAAATATAGGTTTGCCCATGACCTTTTAATCCTTTTAAAAAGTTTGTCGAGTGCAAAACTTTATGCTATTTTACATCCGAGAGTGCAGAGCATCACTGGGACCCATGCTTTGATCTTTGACCTTCACCTTTGAAAATTGTCTGAGGCATATCATCTTCTGTACTGTTTTACCAAGATTAACCAAATCTTATGATGGCGGAGTATGAAAAGTTTGCTTTGACCTCTAATGATCTTATCTTCTTTTTCTCCTTTTTCTTTTTTTACCAAATTTGGTATGCAGGTATATCTTGAGATGACAAAATTACTGTACCAGAAACCTGTCCCTATGATCTTTATTTTGACCTCTTACTGAGGTAGTTGTACAGTTCGGTAAATAAAGAAATCATTATTAGTGGGGGATTATGGATTATCTTGTTATACTTTGCCTTACAAGTTTAATATCTATAATTAATGTTTGAGCTGTCAGATAATCAAAAAGAACTCAAATATTTGACGGAATAAAACAAAAATGATTTAATCTATAAATTGATTACACTAAAAGTCATGAATGTGTTACTTAGGTAAACAAATGAAAAACATTAATTGATGTATGTACAAACATTGTAAAGTAAATCCTATAGAGTTAAAATTATACTCACCTCAGAATCTATTTCTGCTGTATACAACACAGGGATTTCTAACTGGGTCTTTACTTTGCAATGCAATACCACTGTGCTATGGAGAGATTAGTTTAACACATTCACCCCTGAAGACACATTTGAACTCTGCCAATTCAAAGGTTGGAAACGTTTATTATGAAATTTCAGGGGTGAATGAGTTAAGTTTAAACATATTTTATTGATCCGATGATTCAATAGGATAGGACAACAAGTTATTACAACTTGTAACAGTCCTCCCCTTAAAACAACAATATATATATGTACATTTATGTTTTTTTATAATAATATTCTTTGATAAGGTAACTTTTTAGGTCACCTGAGACAAAGTCTCAAGTGACCTATTGCGATCGCCTTTTGTCCGTCGTCGTCCGTNCGATAGAGGAATCGGTGACTGGAGTAGCGGTAGGGAGGTGGAAAGAAGGTTTTAAGATGGATCGGTCAAACCTTTTTGCCTTGATGTAACATATAATACATTTATCTGTAGTTGAAACTGATATAAGTATAAGAATATCACTAATAAGTATACAATGTAATATACACGACTATAATGTCAGATGGTAACCACTATGCGATAAATAAAATAAATAAATAAATATACAACATTTGATATTGCGCCCTATCTAGCTAACATAAGCCACTCTAAAGGGCTTTACAGTACATAGATATACAATTTTATACCTTCAGTACAATTAGCATATATATTAACCAATACAATATTGAGGAATTTGCAGGAGCTGCCTTATCAGGCGCTAACTACTAGTCCTATGCCCCCTGGCTAATATCTCCCTATGTGTGTATGCCTGTGTGTGTGCTGGAGATGTATTGTGTTCTGTTTGTAGTGGGACCGTGCTTCCAACGGTATCATTTATAGTGTCACCTCACTTGAATGCTACAGCACAGATACCGCAACACCCACCCCAGACCAGTTTATACTCCACCTGGGTTGTTGGAGTTGTGTGGGCAGGAGAAAAACACTGTCTCTGAATATTCCATGTGTACGTCGACTTCGGGGATCGAACCCCGGCCGCCTGCTTGGAAGGCCGGAGTGTTAACCACTCGACCAATCCGCCCACAGTACCCATCCACAGTAAAATTGATTGCTGGATTATGTAGAGGTAAATATTATACTACAGAACACAGTTCCAGTCTCCTGAGAACAGGAATTGATCACATGATGTATGTTGTTATACTGTTGGTAGATATTTTGAGTTGGAGTGTTACTCCACTAACGATTTCTGTGTGGTGTAAAGGGTCTTCATTTTATCAATGCAGACAACTCAGATATTTCTTATTCCATGTGGTCCAAGTATTTTTGAGAAATATCCCTACTTGCTTTCTTTAGGAAAAAAAGAATCATACTTTTTCTTAAAACTTGAATTAATACTTTAAAATTTAAATTTTATGTTTATTAGGCTACGATCAATTGTAAAACAGATGATTAATATTTTGGTAATTCTCTAATTTGGAAATATGTATCAAACAAGAAATGGTTGTAAAGGTATGCTGCGATAGATTTCTTTTTCTGACATCTGTATTGTTACATGTAACTGTTAACACATTTTGGAGTTATGACTTACACATTATCCCACCTGATAAGTGCCCTGGGCCCTTAGCAGTTTGGGAAAATTAGTATTATTTAAGGACCTTCCAAAATTCTCAACAAATAGTTATAATAAACATATATTTTTTCATGTATGTTGGTATTTTAAATTTTGGTGAAGGAATGGGACTCTTGGTCAGAAAAAAAGACATATGAATGGCTTATAAGGGATTGGGTTTTCATTCGGTCAAATACAGAAAATGGTGATTTATCTTAGAGTTATCTCCCTTAACAAATTTAGTAAGTATAGAAAATATTTGTGTAACTACTTGAGAGCTGTCAATGTATGTACTTTCTGTGTATATGTATCAAATATGCCATCAACACATTAACTGTATGTCTTTCTTGAAAATACTTAACATCTTTGGACAGAACTCATTGGAGAGAGGACACATGTCATAGTGGTAAACTTGTATATATATACATGTATATAACACCTCAATACAGAATTCAGCAATTTTTAAAGATCTTTTTCTGTCCTGAAAATATTAAGAGATATTGTGGGTCCTCAAAAGTTTGATAAGTCCCAAAGGGAAAACATGGTTCCAGGATTCATTTGTACAAGTTCCAAAAATCACAGAGAACAATTGTTTTTAGCTCACATGGCCCTTAATCTGCGTCGTCTGTCCGTCAACTTTTTCTTTTGAACGACTTTTCTAAAGAACTGGAGGACCTAGGGTCATGATATTTGGCCAGTAGGTACCTGGGATGTAGTGCTATAAAGTTCCCCATTAAAATGACCTTGACCTACTTTCAAGGTCACTGGGGTCAAATATGTTAAAACTTTCAAACAACAATATCCTAAGAACCATTTGAACTACAGTCATGATACTTGGATATGTTATATAGACAAGCAGTGTGAATCTTTTACTTCATGACGACAATGAGGTCAAAGGTCAATTTTAAGTGCTAGTCGGGAGTCAAATGTCAACTTTGGTTTAAAGCTTTAACAATCTACATCTCAAGTTCCATAAAGCCCAGGGTCATGATATTTGGCCAGTATGTACCTGGGATGTAGTGCTATAAAGTTCCCCATTTAAATGACCTTGACCCACTTTCAAGGTCACAGGGGTCAAATATGTTAAAAACTTCAAACAACAATATATCATAAGAACCATTTTGACTAAAGTCATGATACTTGGGTATGTTATGTAGACCAGCAGTGTGAATCTTTTTCTCATTACAGTAATAAGGTCAGAGGTCAACTTAAAGTGCAAGTCGGGGGTCAAAGGTCAACATGGGTTAAAGGCTTTAACAATCTTCTTTTCAAGTCCCATAAGGCCCAGGGTAATAATATTTGGCCAGTAGGTACCTGTGATGAAGTGCTATAAAGTTTCCTCATTAAAATGACCTTGACCTATTTCCAAGGTCACAGGGGTCAAATATGTTAAAAACTTCAAACAACAATATCTTCAGAACCATTTGGACTAGAGTCATGATACTTGGGTATGTTATGTAGACCAGCTGTGTAAATTGTTTTCTTTATTACAGTAATGAGGTCAAAGGTCAACTTTTAATGCAAGTCGTGAGTCAAATGTCAATTCAGGTTAAAAGCTTTAAAATTCAAATTTCAAATTTCAAACAACAATATCTTCAGAACCATTTAAGAGATATTAAAATGTCTTGTGTTCTAGTTCCCAAATTTGCTCTTAAGTTACCTATATGTCAGTTTCATGTAACAAAAGAAACAGGTGAGCGATACAGGCCCTCTGGGCCTCTTGTTATAATACAGACAGTATAAGGAATTCCCACTGTGAAAATGTAAACATGGAAGGGTAAACAATGGAGGACCCAGGCATTCTGTCCTCTGTAATAGAATTGGGGCCCTTTAAATGGTGTGATATTGTTCCTCACCAGGGGGTTCTTCTGTAATGTACATCATATCTTTAGAACCAGAAATAATGTCCTGTTACCGAACTCCCAGGTTTTCTAGTCGATGATGCCTTATTTCATGTTATATACATGTATATATAACTAATGTGATTTTGACTTCATGACATAGGAATTTTAATTAAGACAATTGGTGTGATACTTTTAAAACAATAGATTGGTGATTGTCAGAAAAAAGACTTGTTTATTAAAAACAATATTGAATCAATATCCATCTAAAATAATAATGAAAAAATAAAATTCAAATTCAAAAATAAGAATAGAAATAAGATTCATCCAACTCGTTCCAAAGTATTCACTTTAGTTGCCTTAGTTTTGCTACAATTAAAACTTTCATAGAATTGTTGGATTTTTTTATTTATTCTTCATCAAATGAAAAAAATTGTCAGGCTAGTATTACTTCCAATACTAGAAATAGGCTTATTTGGTAGATCATCTGACTATTATAACCCAGAGGTCCTAGGTTTGACCGCAAGTAGAGAAAAATAAAATGTTTTGTCTACAATGATGAAAACATCACAAATGTTAGACTGGACTAGAGTGAATGTCAATAAACTACTAGACATGTCATCCTTATTACTAGTATTAATCAAATTATTGAACAGGTTTCTCAGTACAGAAGGTGATACAATATTTCTGTAACGCTAAGGTGCTTCATCCTTAACTATAACCTATTTAGTGCACATGTCTATCATAACAATTTAACTATTTCCAGGTCTATATACTGTAACCTTATGTGATATGTACAATGTACCTTGGTACTGGAAGTCCTTTTGAAGATTTATCGTTGATTATCCGATTCAATGTTACCTGCTCTTTCTCTGAACTGTGTAAGAAACATAAGTCTACTGATATAGGTTACAGTATATGCTGTACAGTGTCTACTGATAAAGGTTACAGTAAATGCTGTACAGTGTCTACTGAAAAAGGTTACAGTATATGATGTACAGTGTCTACTGATATAGGTTACAGGATATGATGTACAGTGTTGTACAGTGTCTACTGATAAAGGTTACAGAATATGATGTACAGTGTCTACTGATATAGGTTACAGTATATCCTGTACAGTGTTTACTGATAAAGGTTACATTATATGCTGTACAGTGTCTACTGATAAAGGTTACAGTATATGATGTACAGTGTTTACTGAAAAAGGTTACAGTATATGATGTACAGTGTCTACTGATATAGGTTACAGTATATGCTGTACAGTGTCTACTGTTATAGGTTACAGTATATGCTGTACAGTGTCTACTGAAAAAGGTTACAGTATATGATGTACAGTGTTTACTGATAAAGGTAACAGTATATACTGTACAGTGTTTACTGATAAATGTTACAGTATATGCTGTACAGTGTTTACTGATAAAGGTTACAGTATATGCTGTACAGTGTCTACTGATAAAGGTTACATTATATGCTGTACAGTGTCTACTGATATAGGCTACAGTATATGCTGTACAGTGTCTACTGATAAAGGTTACAGTATATGCTGTACAGTGTCTACTGATAAAGGTAACAGTATATGCTGTACAGTGTCTTCTGATATAGGTTACAGTATATGATGTACAGTGTCTACTGATAAAGGTTACAGCATATACTGTACAGTGTTTACTGATAAAGGTTACATTATATGCTGTACAGTGTCTACTGATATAGGCTACAGTATATGCTGTACAGTGTCTACTGATAAAGGATACAGTATATGCTGTACAGTGTTTACTGACAAAGGTTACAGTATATGCTGTACAGTGTTTACTGATTAAGGTGACAATACATGTTGTATGGTGTTTAATGATAAAGGTTACAGTATATGCTGTACAGTGTTTACCGATAAAGGTTACAGTATATGCTGTACAGTGTTTACTGACAAAGGTTACAGTATATGCTGTACAGTGTTTACCGATAAAGGTTACAGTATATGCTGTACAGTGTCCACTGATAAAGGTAACAGTATATGCTGTACAGTGTCTTCTGATATAGGTTACAGTATATGATGTACAGTGTTTACTGAAAAAGGTTACAGTATATGCTGTAGAGTGATTACTGATAAAGGTTACAGTATATGATGTACAGTGTTAACTTATATAGGTTACATTATATGATGTACAGTGTCTACTGATAAAAGTTACAGTGTATGCTGTACAGTGTTTACTGATAAAGGTTACAGGATATGCTGTACAGTGTTTACTGTTAAGGTTACAGTATATGATGTACAGTGTTTACAGAAAAAGGTTACAGTATATGCTGTAGAGTGATTACTGATAAAGGTTACAGTATATGATGTACATTGTCTACTGATATAGGTTACAGTATATGCTGTCCAGTGTTTACTGATAAAGGTTACAGTATATACTGTACAGTGTTTACTGATATAGGTTACAGTATATGATGTACAGTGTCCACTGATAAAGGTTACAGTATATGATGTACAGTGTTAACTTATATAGGTTACATTATATGATGTACAGTGTCTACTGATAAAGGTTACAGTGTATGCTGTACAGTGTTTACTGATAAAGGTGACAGTATATGCTGTACAGTGTTTACTGATTAAGGTGACAATACATGTTGTATGGTGTTTAATGATAAAGGTTACAGTATATGCTGTACAGTGTCCACTGATAAAGGTTACAGTATATGATGTACAGTGTCTACTGATATAGGTTACAGTATATGCTGTCCAGTGTTTACTGATAAAGGTTACAGTATATACTGTACAGTGTTTACTGATAAAGGTTACATTATATGCTGTACAGTGTCTACTGATATAGGCTACAGTATATGCTGTACAGTGTCTACTGATATAGGCTACAGTATATGCTGTACAGTGTCTACTGATATAGGTTACAGTATATGCTGTCCAGTGTTTACTGATAAAGGTTACAGTATATGCTGAACAGTGTTTACTGATAAAGGTTACAGTATATACTGTACAGTGTTTACTGATAAAGGTCACAGCATATGCTGTACAGTGTCTACTGATAAAGGATACAGTATATGCTGTACAGTGTTTACTGACAAAGGTTACAGTATATGCTGTACAGTGTTTACCGATAAAGGTTACAGTATATGCTGTACAGTGTTTACCGATAAAGGTTACAGTATATGCTGTACAGTGTCCACTGATAAAGGTAACAGTATATGCTGTACAGTGTCTTCTGATATAGGTTACAGTATATGATGTACAGTGTCCACTGATAAAGGTTACAGTATATGATGTACAGTGTCTACTGATATAGGTTACAGTATATGCTGTAGTGTTTACTGATATAGGTTACAGTATATGCTGTACAGTGTTTACTGATACAAGTTACAGTATATGCTGTACAGTGTCTACTGATATAGGTTACAGTATATGCTGTAGTGTTTACTGATAAAGGTTACAGTATATGCCCGACCAGGTTTACTGATAAAGGTTACAGGATATGCTGTACAGTGTTTACTGTTAAGGTTACAGTATATGATGTACAGTGTTTACAGAAAAAGGTTACAGTATATGCTGTAGAGTGATTACTGATAAAGGTTACAGTATATGATGTACAGTGTTAACTTATATAGGTTACATTATATGATGTACAGTGTCTACTGATAAAGGTTACAGAATATGATGTACAGTGTCTACTGATATAGGTTACAGTATATGCTGTCCAGTGTTTACTGATAAAGGTTACAGTATATACTGTACAGTGTTTACTGATAAAGGTCACAGCATATGCTGTACAGTGTCTACTGATAAAGGTAACAGTATATGCTGTACAGTGTCTTCTGATATAGGTTACAGTATATGATGTACAGTGTTTACAGAAAAAGGTTACAGTATATGCTGTAGAGTGATTACTGATAAAGGTTACAGTATATGATGTACAGTGTCTACTGATATAGGTTACAGTATATGCTGTCCAGTGTTTACTGATAAAGGTTACAGTATATGATGTACAGTGTTTACTGATAAATGTTACAGTATATGCTGTAGTGTTTACTGATAAAGGTTACAGTATATGCTGTACCATGTTTACTGATAAAGGTTACAGGATATGCTGTACAGTGTTTACTGATAAGGTTACAGTATATGATGTACAGTGTTTACTGAAAAAGGTTACAGTATATGCTGTAGAGTGATTACTGATAAAGGTTACAGTATATGATGTACAGTGTTAACTTATATAGGTTACATTATATGATGTACAGTGTCTACTGATAAAGGTTACAGTGTATGCTGTACAGTGTTTACTGATAAAGGTTACAGTATATGATGTACAGTGTTAACTTATATAGGTTACATTATATGATGTACAGTGTCTACTGATAAAGGTTACAGTACATGCTGTACAGTGTTTACTGATAAAGGTTACAGTATATGCTGTACAGTGTCTACTGATATAGGTTACAGTATATGAGGTACATTGTCTACTGATGAAGTTTACAGGACATGCTGTACAGTGTTTACTGATAAAGGTTACAGTATATGATGTACAGTGTTAACTTATATAGGTTACATTATATGATGTACAGTGTCTACTGATAAAGGTTACAGTGTATGCTGTACAGTGTTTACTGATAAAGGTTACAGTATATGATGTACAGTGTCTACTGATAAAGGTTACAGTATATAATGTACAGTGTCTACTGATAAAGGTTACAGTATATGTTTACCAGTGTCTACTGATAAAGGTTACAGTATATGCTGTACAGTGACTACTGATAAAGTTAAGAGTATATGCTGTATGGTGTTTACTAATAAAGGTTACAGTTTATGCTGTACAGTGTTTACTGATAAAGGTTACAGTATATGCTGAACAGTGTTTACTGATAAAGGTTACAGTATATGCTGAACAGTGTTTACTGATAAAGGTTACAGTATATGCTGTACTGTGTTTACTGATAAAGGTTACAGTATATGCTGTACTGTGTTTACTGATAAAGGTTACAGTATATGCTGTACCATGTTTACTGATAAAGGTTACAGGATATGCTGTACAGTGTTTACTGTAAAAGGTTACAGTACATGATGTACAGTGTTTACTGATAAAGGTTACAGTATATGCTGCACAGTGTCTACTGATAAAGTTTACAGTATATGCTGTATGGTGTTTACTAATAAAGGTTACAGTTTATGCTGTACAGTGTTTACTGATAAAGGTTACAGTATATGCTGTACAGTGTTTACTGACAAAGGTTACAATTTATGATGTACAGTGTCTACTGATAAAGGTTACAGTGTATGCTGTACAGTGTTTACTGATAAAGGTTACAGTATATGCTGTACAGTGTCTACTGATAAAGGTTACAGTATATGCTGTACGATGTTTACTAATAAAGGTTACAGTATATACTGTACAGTGTTTACTGATAAAGGTTACAGTATATGCTGTACAGTGTCTACTGATATAGGTTACAGTATATGCTATACAGTGTTTACTGATATAGGTTACAGTATATGCTGTACAGTGTCTACTGATAAAGGTTACAGTATATGCTGTACAGTGTCTACTGATATAGGTTACAGTATATGATGTACATTGTCTACTGATGAAGTTTACAGTACATGCTGTACAGTGTTTACTGATAAAGGTTACAGTATATGCTGTACAGTGTCTACTGATAAAGGTTACAGTATATGCTGTACAGTGTTTACTGATAAAGGTTACAGTATATGCTGTACAGTGTTTACTGATAAAGGTTACAGTATATGCTGTACAGTGTCTACTGATAAAGGTTACAGTGTATGCTGTATAGTGTTTTCTGACAGATTAGTTGGTGTTTTTTACTGAATTGTTCTGTTTGATAAAGATTCAGGCTCAAAAATAGGTGACATTTGTTTATCGTCCTGACGTTATCAGAACTTAGACCTATATGAAACTTCTATGAGCTGGCATTTTTAGTTCACCGGGGCACAAGTTGTCTGTAAGGTTATACTTTGACTGTTGTCAGAGGTCCTTGTCATCATTGCTAACATTTTATAAAACAATTTCTTCAAATCCATGAGGACTAGAGTCATATGTTGCATGCTGGGATAAAGTTCTCTCAAGTATTTGGAAATCTATGGCTATGATTGACTTTCAAGGTCATAGGGGGCAGCACATACACACCTTTTGTTTATGGTCATAGGGGCAGCACATACACCCCTTTTGTTTATGGTTATAGGGCGCAGCACATACACACCCTTTGGTTATGGTTATAGGGGGCAGAACATACACACCCTTTGTTTATGGTCATAGGGGGCAGCACATACACACCCTTTGTTTATGGTTATAGGGGGCAGCACATACACACCTTTTGTTTTTGGTCATAGGGGGCAGCACATACACACCCTTTGTTTATGGTCATAGGGGGCAGCATATACACACCTTTTGTTTATGGTCATAGGGGGCAGCACATACACACCCTTTGTTTATGGTCATAGGGGGCAGCACATACACACCCTTTGTTTATGGTCATAGGGGGCAGCACATACACACCTTTTGTTTATGGTCATAGGGGGCAGCACATACACACCTTTTGTTTATGGTCATAGGGGGCAGCACATACACACCTTTTGTTTATGGTCATAGGGGGCAGCACATACACACCTTTTGTTTATGGTCATAGGGGGCAGCACATACACACCTTTTGTTTATGGTCATAGGGGGCAGCACATACACACCTTTTGTTTATGGTCATAGGGGGCAGCACATACACACCTTTTGTTTATGGTCATAGGGGGCAGCACATACACACCTTTTGTTTATGGTCATAGGGGGCAGCACATACACACCTTTTGTTTATGGTCATAGGGGGCAGCACATACACACCTTTTGTTTATGGTCATAGGGGGCAGCACATACACACCTTTTGTTTATGGTCATAGGGGGCAGCACATACACACCTTTTGTTTATGGTCATAGGGGGCAGCACATACACACCTTTTGTTTATGGTCATAGGGGGCAGCACATACACACCTTTTGTTTATGGTCATAGGGGGCAGCACATACACACCTTTTGTTTATGGTCATAGGGGGCAGCACATACACACCTTTTGTTTATGGTCATAGGGGGCATCACATACACACCTTTTGTTTATGGTCATAGGGGCAGCACATACACACCTTTTGTTTATGCTTTTAATTTCAAGCATGTGGATTCTCCTCTATAGAAATTTCAAAAGGTTGGCATGTTTGCAACCTTCAAGCCATTTGTTTATAAAATGAAATGAAACCATCGTAGAGATTTTTTGTTTACCTCTGTAGCCTTGGAGGGGGGGGGGGCAGACCCTCTGATGTGACTTCAACACCCCAAACATGAACTTAGGTCATCAAGTGCACCCTTCGTGAGTGCAGCATCTGATGACAATTCCGTAAGTGCAAATTGATTTGTTTTTTGAGGCCATGCAGGTGTTTTAGTAACAATAATGTCAGGTATTTCATGTTTTTGTAAGTTCACTTGGTGCAGGAATCTGCAGTGACTATGTCTGTGTCAAAAATCATTATTTTAGCAAACATTGAATACTAATGTTCAGTTATTGTCCTGTTTTCAGCATTAAAAGTTATGAATTCAAAATGTATAAAAAAATATATGTTATTAGATTTTAGGGATGTATTATATTTAAAAGAAATCTATGGTGAATAACTAAAGGTATCTGAATGAGTGATCAATCTCCGTCTATCTTATTTTACAAACAACAAATTGTATAATGTCTACCCCGAGATAAACAATATGATGGTTTGACAACAAAAAGAAATAGAGATTTTTTTTTTATATTTAAATGATATCTTCCTTAAGAAATGATTTTTTTTCTCACATGAATGGAACACATTTTCAAATCTTACTGTAGACACTGTTTTAATTCAGTATCAGTTCTATGTTCATGTTACATTATCTGTGTTAGAGTTATCCCCCTTTCAAATTATATTAAATATACAACATTATGAATATGTTTTGTGATGACTCATTAAAAAAAGTTTTCTTTTCAGCTTAAAATAATTGTGACTGGCAAAATTATGTTTAAGGTGCCATAAGATAAACTCTACAAATATAAAAATCTTAATATAAAGTATACTCACCGTATTTGTCTTTTGAAATATTTCTCTTTTATTTTCGTGACTTTTGAAATAGACACTGGATGGCTATATAAATGTACTGTTCAGTGTTGGCATTAGTTAATATCAAAAGTTTTCACTCGTCAATCACACAATGCCCAAAGGCTAATTTATAGTGCCTTGTTGATAGTGCCATGTTGTCTGTTTGTTAACAAAATGTTTAAACATCAATAATCCAGATAGTGCTTTGTGGTAAAAAAAAACATGCAATGGAAGTGTTCAGTAGGATAAATAGGACATATTTGTGTCAATTTTAGAATAGATTGCTTCCAAATGATGTCTCTTTACATGAAAGTCCCTTTAATTAAGTTATTTAAAGTGATCTTTATATCTTTTGGAAAGGTAATTGTTTGAACCTCAGTGAAATAGCTGTAATGAGTACTGTAAACAGAATTTAGTATAACAGACAGGTAGTTAACTCACTCAGATCTCGGGTATGTGGGGGCTAAAGTCATTAGATGTTCATTAGAGTCTTTATATAAAGGTGGTCTTTTTAAACAGGTTGTAATTACATGGATAATGATATTTGGAATATTCATAAAGTTAATGGCCCATTGACACAGCATGGTCATTTAGGGCAATTACACAGTAAAATGGTTTTAGGGGCCTGTTACTCCACGCGTTGGTTTTGTAAGACTGGTCCTTTCCCCGAGAACCAAAAGAGGGAGAGATATCTATAAGATGGTAGTTATATATAAAACGGGTCTTTATGGACAGGTGGTCTTTATAGAAAGGTTATCATATTATGAAAGTGATTGCAAGCCTTTGTTGTTTGTTTTCACAATTATAACCATTACTATTATCCATATGTTGTAAAGCGCCTTAGAGTAATTTTACAAATTATATAGGGCGCTATATAAATGCTGTATATTATTATTATTACTATTATCATTGTAGAGTAATGTCAAAGATGGTCACTACAGATGGATAATGTGTATATTTATTCTGTCTTTACTGACAGGTGATCACTATGGACAGGTAAAGTTTATTGACATTATATAAATAAGTAATCATTTAAAGCAGGTGGTCACTGTAGACAAGTGGTCACTAAAGACAGGTGGTCAAGATAAACAGGTGTCCACTATAGACAGGTGATAATGATAGAGGGTGATCACTGCAGCCATGTGATCACTGTAGACAAGTTGTCCATATATACAGGTGATCACTGTAAACAGGTGAAGATAAGATTTCCATACAATGATATAGACAAACAAACCTGTATGTACAGGTGGTTTACATCTATGAGTGATGTAGTGTCTATACCTGACAGTATAAAGCTGTCCCACCTGTCATCTGTGTGTAGTGGCTTAGGCAGCCTACAGTTGTCTCCCCTGATTGATTGGGCATTTGTAATTGATTGTTGTTGGGTCATTAAATGGCAATCAATTTGTTATAATAAGTGATCAAGGGCTTTTTCTTTCTAAGGGAAAATTGGTTGGCAGTCCAGACTCAGGCCTGCCACATAGACAGTGTTGAGGGTTTGATTCCTGCAGTGGGGCATGTGAATCTTCTGTCTACAACATAATAGATCCCTTGGATTTAAAGATATAGGTCTAGTGCCTCAATGACTCCTACAATAACAACAACAAAAACAGCAGCAACAATAATAAGCAATTTATACATACTACAAAAACAGCAACAACTCATTAATCTTTTTCTCCTTTTTTCCCCCTTAGTAATTAACTGTGGTTTATTTTTGGACTGACCCTAACAAATCTTTTTCAAATTTCAATGATCAGTTTGCCTTGTTTCATATCGAGTATGTATATACTGTACCAGTTACTAAATCAACTTTGAAGGGTTTTGTCATTTATACCCAACAGTGTAACGTTTAGATCAAAAGTTACCTCAAGGTGCATGCATTGTTTATATGACTCGGTCTTACAAAGAACTAATGAAGATGGTGTCACGATGGTGGCGCCAAGATCCCTCTGGGATCTCTTGTTTATCATTGAAAACAAAAACGTTCATTGAATTTAAAAGATCAACATTTTATTAACTGGTCAAATTCAATGAAAAGAATTCAAATATTCAATTCAATTCAACTTTATTCTCTTTCACAATACAATGTATAGAGAAACCTATTTACAATATAATATATAATAATTGTAGTGTTCGTAGTCGGTAGTACACAGTACTGTTTCATAATAAATACACATTTGTATTGAGGAGATCAAATGTTGTTATTAATTTTTCTGATAAAAGTACAAAGTGTCTTCAGTGTTTTTATATTAGTAGTATTCATTCATTCATAAAACTTAATTACATTTGGTCTCGTCCAAAAATATTTATCTATGTATAAAATTTGATACCCAGACGGTGACGGACACTCAAGCAAGTAATGGAATTCGTCACCAATTTGCTGACTGTTACAGTGTGGACATTTTCTTTCATTGTTATCTATATCATGCCATCTGCCAGTTTCAACAATAAATTTGTGATTGGTAGTTCTAAATTTACAAAATGTAACTCTATCTGTATCACTTAAAATATCTAAGTAACTTAATTATTTCTATTGTAACCTGATCAATCTCTATTGTAACCTCATCAATCTCTATTGTAACCTCATCAATCTCTATTGTAACCTCATCAATCTCTATTGTAACCTCATCAATCTCTATTGTAACCTCATCAATCTCTATTGTAACCTCATCAATCTCTATTGTAACCTCATCAATCTCTATTGTAACCTCATCAATCTCTATTGTAACCTCATCAATCTCTATTGTAACCTCATCAATCTCTATTGTAACCTCATCAATTTCTATTGTAACCTCACCAATCTCTATTGTAACCTCATCAATTTCTATTGTAACCTCATCAATTTCTATTGTAACCTCATCAATCTCTATTGTAACCTCATCAATTTCTATTGTAACCTCATCAATTTCATTATTGTCACCACACTTTATTTGCTGTTCAAAGAACTTTTCAAAATTACTAAATAAAACAAAACTACTCAATCAAAATGTAAATATAAATAATGAATATTTTAGCAAATATTGTTATGGTCCTATAACACACATTTCTATTGCTGATAAACTTACATAAAGCCCTGTCAGCCTTTATTAGTTTGTCATCAATAGCAATGTGTGGTATAGGACCATAACAACATTTACTGAAACATTCATTGCTAATAAGAAACATTATGAGGTGTTTAAATTGTTACGTACTTAAAGGAAATGTTTCAATAGAAGGTGATGTTGATGTTTATAAGCCATACAGCTTTGTGTTGTACATGAGATGCAATAATTAAAGACCATCTCTCTTTTATCTTTTAGTGCATACATCAGACCTACTCAAACGGCAAAATGACGTCTAATACCTCACTTGTCGTTGACTGCTAATGCTTCTTGTATGTGAAGGCTAGAGTGATTGATTTTTGTCGATAAGATAAAGAGAACATGGTGTTTTACGGAAGTTTTTTCTTCTCTTCTTTTCATACGTTACTTATCAGATATCACACACAACACAGCTCACTTGTACGAGGAGCTGGAAGTCAAGGCAAACAGTTACTCTGTGTATTTCTGTGGGTATGAAAGCCGTCAATTCTCATGATACAATGGCCTATCATTGGTGACCATCTGACGGCTGGTGTGGATCTGATGATAACTGAAAAGCTGTGATCTCTATAATCGTGAAAAGTCGATAGCCGGTCAACCATGGCTCTATGACCTCTAATGTGTTATAGGGTCACTCGGTACAAGGGGCGGTTTTACACATTCTTCCAAACCCAATTACCAGGCATATTAATACACTTTACAACTAAGGAATCACCAAGAGTGCCCCAGAATTATCAAACAACTCCTAACATAAATAAAATGTGTTTAGAAACTCACACACGATATCTGCTAAAGGTAGATTTTCTTTTTCATTCTTCAAGCTTGTAAAAAACATTGTGTGCGTGAGGAAAAATCTCTTTATTAAATTGACTTGGCCAGTGTTTGCGCCCATTGACTGAAAAGAAATTATAACAATTCGCTGAACTTTACCGATGATAATGTATCGGGATTTCTAAAGGGAAACAAGAGTGAAAGTTAGTGCTGGATTTAAATTGATTTGTTACGGACCCAGCGGCACGTGTGTCTAACTCTCACCGGAATTAACAACACAAACAAGACGCAATTTAACACCTCATAGTAAGTCTCAAATTATTACTGTTTTTATTTCAAAATAATCTCTAGACCAGTTTTAGCATTATACGTGTTGCTTGGTAAGGTCATTGTGCTTAAATCCTTCTTCAAGAACATTTGTTAGTCATGCAATTTACTCCTCATTATAGGTTTGTAAATTATTTTGAAATCTTAACAATTTCACAGTGTTAAATATTTTCATTTATGGTGTGTATGTGTTTGGATACCAAGTGAATTTTACTTGCAAATTTACAGGAATATTGAACTGTTTTCTTAAAAGTTATGATGTTTATATTGCAGAGTTATTTTATCTCTTGATCAGAGATTTCAATTATTTGTCTTTGAAACTTACACATCTGAAAAATGTGTTTAAATTTGAAATGAGACATAAAGTTCCTCCTCAGCTTCAGGTCTATTGAGACAACAGCATGCTGTGGACACCAGGTCTATTGAGACAACAGCATGGACACCAGACCAAATCCTTTCACCTTCTGTAATGTTAATCAATCTAAGTATAACTATCCTTATCTCATATTACATTTCATCAATATTTTCACTGCTATAAGTTTGTTACATGTCTTCAGGACATAACTAGTTTAATTATCCATGTGACAAAGCGATCCTATAAGGATGATCATGACATCGAAATAAAAATCGTATAAAATATCACAAAAATTTATCTTTTGGACAGTTCATTGGCAATTTTCTGCCATTTTTAAAAATGAAATATCAATGTAAATCCAATGGTTCCCCATATTTAATATCGTCTAAATATCACTTGGATGTCAGATTTCTTCAAATTTCACTGGTGCTTCATACTCCTGAAAATATCATATCTCGGGTATTTAATTGGAACTTAAGTGAATTCCTTTGTATATCATTTATTACCTACATGTGACTATGGGATGTTTTTGTTTTGTAATTAGATATGCATATTTAATTAGTTTTGATTAAGTACAAAATGTGTCTCTGTCGTACCAGGAAATGTAAAAGTAAAATTAAATTTGAAACCACAAGTTAGTGAAGCACATTATAATTAAAAATGTAACACATTGTTAAACAATAAGAAGCAAGAACAGAAATGTATAGTCTTAACACTTATGGCAATATGAAACATATCTGTTTACATACATCTTTCTTACACAAGGTCCGTGCTTCTTGGACAATGTGTTTGTAAGCAGTTGGATTTATGTAGCTAGCCAATTATTCAATGACAACCAAAATATCAAATTTCTAGTATAACATTGTTCCAACTTCAAAACAAAGTTAATTTTTGATTGTATACATATTTTAACAAGGATGCCCTATCAGTGTTTTTCTGGTGGGAGATTGTTTTTCAATCCTTATGTTAACTTTCAAAACTACAAAGAAATTCTGTTTTATGTACAAAAAAATACTGGCGCATGATGTAAATAAAATCAACAATTTTGTAAGTGCCTTACGGAAACTCTGTCTCTCTCGGAGTCGGTTTCCATCAGTCAATGTAACCACCAAACACACCCAGGCTACACTTATAATATAGCTTAATGAAAGCAATTTTACAGGAGTTTGAATTTTCATGTTTACCTCCCAGTTATTAGCTATTTTGGGTTTTCTTATCAGGTGTCTTAGGGTCAAATTAGCAGTAAATTAAGAATGGCCAATACTGAGTATGAAATCCTGTCTTCCTCCTCTCCTTATCTCTCCCCAGTCTGAGATTATGAATCAGATTGAAGTCTCCCATGCCCTACAGCTATAACTTGGATTTAGTGGCCAGATTGTACTGGTATACATAACTTTTATCTTTATTGAGGTTGTGTGAAATTTCTCTGAATTTCAACTTCCAAATGCCGCTGTGGAAAGAACTCAGATTCTTCTTTAAAGTTCTCAAAAATAAGACTAACATATAGGGCATTCATCTGAAACATTGCAAGGCGACCCCCATAGGATTTTAGAAGAACTTTGGGATTTTAAAAGCATCAGTTGGACATTAACCTGGTTTACAAGTATATTTCAGTGAAAGTAAAATTTGTTACCTGGGATATTGACAGAAATAAAATCTATCTCAACAAATTCATATAAAGGGAATCCTTCGGAGACAAAACGACTTCCAAATATCTATAAATTCAACTTTAAAAAAATCTTTGTTCGGAAAACAATAGAGAAATGTAGCGTTAAACGGATAGAGCTTCCGTTGGTAAGGTTTTGTGTGTGAGTTTTTATGATGATTAGGTCTACACAGAAAACAATTATCTACCAATACTCTACCTGATGTAGTAAAACATCAATTTTAATAGAAAATACCATTCCAAGTTTTGTTTCTGATTCATTACCGGTTACTGGAGTCTGTAGACCACAGATTTGTTGAGAAAAATTTCGGAATTGCCTGACAAATTTCGAGGCTTTGTCGTTTTTTCTTAGCGTTGGTATTGTGGGGCTTTGACACTTGTTGGTTGTCAGTACTCGGGATATTTTACGAGGCCTTGTCATGATATATTAGCCACAGATTTGTACACGGGGACATAAAAACTGGGCTAATTCCGATAATTAAACATTAATTTACCTCTTAGCTGTAACACAGATGACAGAACTCCTTATTGCTGTTTGTGCGCCCTTATCAATATAACAGGTTTTTGTTGCCGATTGCTGTATATTGAAGGTTTTTGTTGGTTTTCAATGAGTCTGTGTGACCTCTCTTTAACGGAAGGGAAATGTCAATTTAGCTGGTATGTCAGGACTTATCAGTGGATAACGGGTTCTCTTTGTCACTTTAGAGATCTGGTGCCACCCAGGGTATTTGTCACTCTGATGTTTAGTGTACGATTAAAGATACACTTCTGACAGAAGAAATTAAAATCAAGGTGCTCCACGAAAAACATAATGGAACAACCTGATTCAACTGGTCTGGTGATTCCAAACTACAAATATGGGTATCAATTTGAGTTTTCATCCCAGAAAATGCCAGTTCCTACACAGAAATGGAGGTCAGCTAGGAAATTGGATTCGAAATTGACAGATTAGCGTTATGGAAATTTTCAATTATGAACAGAACCTTGAAATATAAAAGTATTTAAGATGTGTTTTACGATAAGATAAATATGATATTCATGTTCTTATCAATAACGTTTGTTTTGATACTTTTAATTTGATTTTGGACCTTGAAATAAATGACGGATATTAAGAATTGTTTTTTATTATAAAGTCTGTGATTGTACCTGTGTACACTATTATATATAAATATATCATTTCTTCTTTTCATTCCTTTAACACTGTAAGTAAACAAATATTAAAGGCAGTTTAATTTCTTCTGATCCCTGTTTCTTGGGATAGAAATGTCCAAATGAAAAGCATTCAATTGTATCGACGAAGAGAAGATACAAACATGCGGGTGTCAGAATAAATAGGATCTTTCATTCCCTTGGGAATGAGATGTGGGATCTCAACCTGAGGTTGAATTCTTTTATGTGTCTCTAAAACACTGTTTCTTGTAAAATGATCATAATTGTGTCATTACAATGAAGAAAATGACACCATCATTTACAATGAAATTGTATCGTGTAAAACTAGTAAGCTGAAAGGAAAATTGAAATTTTAAGTGAAGACAGTTCCTACACGGTGATATTATAAGTTACTGTAACACTACTTCAAGTGTCTGTTGTGTAGACAGTTCCTACACAGTGATATACACTGTAACACTACCTCATGTGTCTGATGTGTAGACAGTTCCTTCACAGTGATATTTACTGTAACACTACCTCAAGTGTCTGATGTGTAGACAGTTCCCACAAAGTGATATACACTGTGTCACTACCTCAAGTGTCTGTTGTGTAGACAGATCCTACACAGTGATATATACTGTAGCACTACCTCAAGTGTCTGATGTGTAGACAGTTTCCACACAGTAGACAGTTCCTACACAGTGATATGCACTGTAACACTACATCATGTGTCTGATGTGTAGACAGTTCCTTCACAGTGATATTTACTGTAACAATACCTCAAGTGTCTGATGTGTAGACAGTTTCCACACAGTAGACAGTTCCTACACAGTGATATATACACTGTTTCACTTCCTCAAGTGTCTGATGTGTAGACAGTTACTACACAGTGATATACACTGTGTCACTACCTCAAGTGTCTGTTGTGTAGACAGATCCTACACAGTGATATTTACTGTAGCACTACCTCAAGTGTCTGATGTGTAGACAGTTCCTACACAGTGATATACACTGTAACACTACTTCAAGTGTCTGATGTGTAGACAGTTCCCACACAATGATATTTACTGTAACACTACCTCAAGTGTCTGTTGTGTAGACAGTTCCCACACAGTGATATTTACTGTAACACTACCTCATGTGTCTGTTGTGTAGACAGTTCCTAAACAGTGATATATACACTGTGTCACTTCCTCAAGTGTCTGATGTGTAGACAGTTTCCACACAGTGATATACATTGTGTCACTTCCTCAAGTGTCTGATGGGTAGACAGTTCCTACACAATGATATTTACTGTAACACTACCTCAAATGTCTGTTGTGTAGACATGTACAGTTCCTACATAGTTATAATGATATTTACTGTAACCCTACCTCAAGTGTCTGTTGTGTATACAGTTCCTACACAGTGATATACAATGTGCCACTTCCGCAAGTGTCTGTTGTGTAGACAGATCCTACACAGTGATATACAATGTGCCACTTCCGCAAGTGTCTGTTGTGTAAACAGTTCTTACACAGTGATATACCCTGTAAAACTACCTCATGTGTCTGATGTGTAGACAGTTTCCACACAGTGATATACATTGTGTCACTTCCTCAAGTGTCTGATGGGTAGACAGTTCCTACACAGTGATAAACACTGTGTCACTTCCTCAAGTGTCTGATGGGTAGACAGTTCCTACACAGTTATATTTACTGGAACACTACCTCAAGTGTCTGATGTGTTTACAGTTCCCACACAGTGATTTTTACTGTAACACTACCTCAAGTGATATTTACTGTAACCCTACCTCAAGTGTCTGTTTTCTAGACAGTTCCTACACAATGATATTTACTGTAACACTGCCTCAAGTGTATGTTCTGTAGACAGTTCCTACAAAGTGATATACACTGTGTAACTACCTCAAGTGTCGGTTGTGTAGACAGTTCCCACAAAGTGATATACACTGTGTAACTACCTCAAGCGTCTGTTGTGTAGACAGATCCTACACAGTGATATACACTTGTGTAGACAGTTCCTAAACAGTGATATATACACTGTAACACTACTCCAAGTGTCTGATGTGTATACAGTTCCTACACAGTGATAAACACTGTGTCACTTCCTCAAGTGTCTGTTGTGTAGACTACCTCAAGTGTCTGTTGTGTAAACAGTTCTTACACAGTGATATATACTGTAGCACTACCTCAAGTGTCTTAACACTACCTCAAGTGTCTGTTGTGTAAACAGTTCTTACACAGTGATATAAACTGTGTAACTACCTCAAGCGTCTGTTGTGTAGACAGTTCCCGCACAGTGATATTTACTGTAACAGTACCTCATGTGTCTGTTGTGTAGACTACCTCAAGTGTCTGATGTGTATACAGTTCCTACACAGTGATATATACACTGTGTCACTTCCTCAAGTGTCTGATGTGTTTACAGTTCCCACACAGTGATTTTTACTGTAACACTACCTCAAGTGTCTTAACACTACCTCAAGTGTCTGTTGTGTAGACAGTTCTTACACAGTGATATACACTGTGTAACTACCTCAAGTGTCTGTTGTGTAGACAGTTCCTACACAGTTATATTTACTGTAACACTACCTCAAGTGTCTGTTGTGTAGACAGTTCTTACACAGTGATATACACTGTAACACTACCTCATGTGTCTGTTGTGTAGACAGTTCCTACACAGTGATATACACTGTGTCACTACCTCAAGTGTCTGATGTGTATACAGTTCCTACACAGTGATATACACTGTGTCACTTCCTCAAGTGTCTGGTGTGTAGACAGTTCCCACACAGTGATATTTACTGTAACACTACCTCATGTGTCTGTTGTGTAGACAGTTCCCACACAGTGATATACATTGTGTCACTTCCTCAAGTGTCTGGTGTGTAGACAGTTCCCACACAGTGATATACACTGTAACACTACCTCAAGTGTCTGATGTGTAGACAGTTCCTACACAGTGATATACACTGTGTCACTTCCTCAAGTGTCTGATGTGTAGACAGTTCCTATACAGTGATGTATACACTGTTTCACTTCCTCAAGTGTCTGATGTGTAGACAGTTCCTACACGGTGATATATACACTGTAACACTACCTCAAGTGTCTGATGTGTAGACAGTTTCCACACAGTGATATACACTGTAACACTACCTCAAGTGTCTGATGTGTAGACAGTTCCTACACAGTGATATA